>NW_027260840.1:47500-70000 GCF_045791955.1 Oncorhynchus clarkii lewisi
AGCCTACTAGTTAGTGATAAAGTTACGATTGAAGTGTTTCCAGCTGTTGTTACGCACAGATTAGAGAAATGCTGCGGCGTTTGACTTTCCTATACTGATTTGTTATCGCTCTTTTGGCTATATGAGTGATTTTATAATATTTGTATATTATGTGTAAATTATTGAATGTTTTTAAGTGATTTTGAATGTTTCTGCTTAAATGATCCTCGGTTTGCATGGTACAAATTCGAAGCTGACAACCTGTTGTTTACAGCAGGTTGTAGGTCTTGTAGGGTTCTCATTCAGTGCAGTGAGAAGGTGTCTGGAATGGGTGAACATTTCACCTCTAGCCAACTCCTGTCATAGAACGAATAAACAGCATAACATAGCAGGGGTGGGAGTGTGGAGTCTGTAGAAGGGTGGTGTGTACTAGTAAGCATATATGTTTCTTAAAAACGAATGTCTCTTTATGAAGAAAAATAATAATAATAAATAATTTTCTATTTAATGATGTTATTGCTTTTCAATAAATTACCTAAGTTATTCATGCAGAGTTGATAAACACAAGCTTTATCCAAAGTCATAACCCCACATTTTTCTCAGCTATAGGGCTTGTTTTCCAAACTGCACTGACCAATCTGTGTCACACAACTTTGCATATATAAACTATATAAACGTTACAGTTTATACGTAAAACTATTCTGTTCGTGGAAAAAACTTACCGGTTCTGTTCCCTGCGTAAAGTTTGAGTTGCGGCGCACTCAGAAATGTGTGCTACATAATATTTTTATCCAAGAGGACCCACGTAGAACAAGTAAACAGTTGAAAATCCTTTAGTCGTCCGTGGTGCACTCTGTCAAAAGTCCCCGAAACTGTGCAACAGCATAAAGTTATTAAAATACATTAAAACTCTTCAGCCACCGGTGTCTAGCGAGTGGTTGAAAGCTCCACGTCGAGGAATGCGCTTCAAGTGTCCGGCGAGAGCCCATAAGCTTCCCGACCCCAAGACAAAAGCGCTTTATTGGCGAATGGAACGGAGAGTTTTAACGAGAATGGGAGGGGCGACTCGAGGCGAGCTAGAACGCGACCCAGAGCGCTCAAAACTCCACGCTACTGTCTGCTGCAGGGGCCTGGAAAGCAGCGCTCATATGCTGCGCGCTCCTCCTTGACAGATACAGTTGGGGCAACGCAACAAAAAAATGTCTACATGTTTCTTTTAGTTTCACACTGTAAACCAGCAGGACCTGTTTCAATAACACGCTTATGAGAAGTATTTACTTGCAAACTTATTTTGTGCAGTTCTGTGTTCATATTCTTTACAGCACATTTTGAGTATGGAATGGTTTGTACTCAGACTACAGTGAACCAGTTTCAACATTTATAAGATTGGAGCCTATAATGTGTCCATTGCCTACATTTAGGCCTATTTTTATTTCTTAACATTTTTAGTCTATCAGCCTATATTTGTTATTCTTGGATACTTGTTCATATGGGCTTGATGTATGAAATGGAAAAGCGAACAGCCTTGTATTTTGACTGTCAATCACTTGGCATTTGAGAAAAGCGCGTGTCAATTGTCAAATCTCTCATTGGCACGTATGGTGTCTTAATTCATGAATGTTGTTGCACCGTTTAACTGGGAGATTGGTAGGCATTGAATACTTCCTACTGCTGAGTAGCCTTACAGCCCGTCGGCAGCTGGCACCCTATTTTAAAGTGTCTTAGAATCGCTTTCTAACGAGGTGAAGTAATGGGATATCTATCAGTAATGGTGTAACCATGTCACATACTCCGATATAGATACTTTTAGAAACATACTATGTCTCAGAATTGTCCATAATATAGTTGAGAACAGGACAGAAGTGATCTAAAAGGATCTGTTCATATCAACACATTGTTTGTTATAAGTAGTCTAATTCCTTATATCATATTTGTATATCTACAGGACTCTATCTAGGTCTATACAGGATAACTCAAAACAAATCAAATGAATCCAACCACTTTACACAGAGCTCTTTTCTGATGTGTTAACGACTCGATTTGGTCATCCATAGCAGTGCAGCCATAGGGCCTTCTACCACTATGCTTGTTGACACACGACTGTGAAAGTAATTGGTCTGAGGTCAACACTCCCCCTGTATATGTGTGGGTGGCGTCACTCCCCCCGGCTCTGTAGGTGTACCTTGGCTGGGTCCGGCCCCTGCAAGAGCAAGATTCAACAAACACACCACAGGGCTTTGGCTCCTGGGCCGGTGCAAGTGTGTCTCTGGACATGTTTTGACCCTATTCTGTGTGGAATAAGGGACACTTCAGAATGGCTGAACCGTGCTTTATTTACAGCTGTTTTTCAAAACTGTTACTGTCATTCCTCTTTATGCCACTGTGGCACGTTCTTCTTCCATAGTTTACCCACAGTTATGATCCATATCACACACACACACACACACACACACACACACACACACACACACACACACACACACACACACTGTAACATACACCTGTAACAAATGACTGTAAATTGCAGGAATAGACAAACGACTTCATGCATGTTCTCCAGGCCCAGATGTACTAGTCCCATAAAGTCCATTATGTTTTCAAAGAACATCAAACCTGAATCCTCTCTAGCAGTTTATCACAACTACAGAGATTCACACATACAAATCACCCAGCAGTGCCTCTTCCTCCATCTACTGTGTGTTTCTCTCTCTCTCCCTCTTGTGCTCCAGAGTGGCGCAGCGGTCTAAGGCACTGCATCTCAGTGCTAGAGGCGTCACCACAGACAAATCCAGGCTATATCACAACCGGCCGTGATTGGGAGTCCCATAGGGCGGTGCACAATTGGCCCAGTGTCGTCCAGGGTTGGCCGTCATTGTAAATAAGAATTTGTATCTCCACCCCACCCCCCCACCCATATCTCCACCCCCCCACCCATATCTCCACACCCCCCCAGCCATATCTCCATCCCCCCACCCATATCTCCACACCCCCCCACCCATATCTCCATCCCCCCCACCCATATCTCCACCCTACCCCCCACCCATATCTCCACCCCCCCACCCATATCTCCACCCCCCCACCCATATCTCCACACCCCCCCACCCATATCTCCATCCCCCCCACCCATATCTCCACACCCCCCCACCCATATCTCCATCCCCCCACCCATATCTCCACACCCCCCCACCCATATCTCCACCCCCCCCCCCACCCCACCCATATCTCCACACCCCCACCCCACCCATATCTCCATCCCCCCCACCCATATCTCCACCCCCACCCCCCACCCATATCTCCACCCCCACCCCCCACCCATATCTCCACCCCCCCCACCCATATCTCCACCCTCCCCACCCATATCTCCATCCCCCCCACCCATATCTCCACCCCTCCCCACCCATATCTCCACCCCCCCCACCCCACCCATATCCCCCCCCCATATCTCCACCCCTCCCCACCCATATCTCCAACCCCCCCACCCATATCTCCACCCCCCCCCACCCATATCTCCACCCCCCCCCCACCCCACCCATATCTCCACACCCCCACCCCACCCATATCTCCATCCCCCCCACCCATATCTCCACCCCCACCCCCACCCCCATCCATATCTCCATCCCCCTCCCACCCATATCTCCACCCCCCCACCCATATCTCCACCCCCCCACCCATATCTCCACCCACCCCCCCCCCCCCCCCCCCACCAATATCTCCACCCCCCCTCTTTCTTCCACAGTAGAGTATGCCAACAGAACCAACCCAGAGTTGAACTGATGACTGTGCTAAACTCATACAGGTACAGGCTGGTAGTTATTTATCATAGTCATCAGTGCTGTGTGTCTTAGAAGCAGAGGTAGGACCACAGTCTCCAGAGCTCCACACACACACACACACACACACACACACACACACACACACACACACACACACACACCGTTCACCTCCAATGGCGTCAGCCTGCTTTCACTCTCTCCGACGACAGCTTTAGATAAACACTGTAGGGGTACACACACACTACACACACACAAACACAGGCATACACACACGCATACACACACACGCATACACACACACGCATACACACACCACCCCGACTACCCCTGCTCTGTTCTGTTTACCTCCAGTCATCATCAGTAGAATCTAATTGGATGACTTAACTCCCAGAAGGCATGACATCACAGGGGACATTTATTTTCCTTTGTTTTTCAGTCCCTTACATGGAAGCATTGTCCTCCTCCCCAGCACCCATTAAATAGGAAAGAATAGAATAGAAAATTATTGCAACTTTTTTTGTCCCTCCTTTAGCACACAACCCATGTAGATGTAGACAGTGGACTATGGTGGGCTACACATGCAGTGATGTTGAAAGGTCTGGACCATATGCATTATGAGTGGTGGTGGTGTAGTGTAAATCAGGGTTGCTGTAATAACATGAGCCCGGTGCCGTCAGCACGTTCAGCTCCCTAATCATTATGGCCCAGTTAAAGATGGCGACACGGAATCCGGACCACTGTAGTGTTGCCCAGGGGAACCAGTACAACAGTGAGCTGGTAGGGGTTGGTCCAAGAGCCCTGACCCTGCCAACCAAAGGCTCCAAACTGAAGTATTACTTATCCACACAGCAGCCTCCTCCTTATTACCCCTTTCTCTTCCTTTCCATGCTTTTCTCTCTCTTTTCTCTCTCTTTTCTCTCTCTTTTCTCTCTCTTCTTTCTCTCCAATTATTGAGCTTTTTTTACCATTTCGCTGCTCAGCTGTTTTTCTCTTTTTTGTTTGTTCCCCCTTTCTCTTATTTTCTGCTTTTTCTTTCCATCTACTCTTTCATTCCCCCTTTTCTGATATCTTGTATTATTATCATTATTTGTAGAGTTTTTATGGTTTCTTCTCTGACTTTTCCTCTGTTCTTCCTCTCTGATTCTGAACTCCTTCTCTTTCTCAGTCTTCTGTACTCTCTCTTTCTATTTCTCTCCCTCTTTCTCAGTCTTCTGTACTCTCTCTTTCTATTTCTCTCCCTCTTTCTCAGTCTTCTGTACTCTCTCTTTCTATTTCTCTCCCTCTTTCTCAGTCTTCTGTACTCTCTCTTTCTATTTCTCTCCCTCTTTCTCAGTCTTCTGTACTCTCTCTTTCTATTTCTCTCCCTCTTTCTCAGTCTTCTGTACTCTCTCTTTCTATTTCTCTCCCCCTTTCTCAGTCTTCTGTTCTCTCTCTTTCTATTTCTCTCCCTCTTTCTCAGTCTTCTGTTCTCTATTTCTCTCCCCCTTTCTCAGTCTTCTGTACTCTCTCTTTCTATTTCTCTCCCTCTTTCTCCTTCCTCTTTCTTCTTCTACATTGTAGGCTTCTCACCTGCCCTCATTCTATTCTTATGGAACATAGAACATGGAGTCAGAATGGTTGAACTGGTGTAGGGAAGTGTAGGACCTCTGTGATAAAGACCAGTGGCTATCAATTTACATCAACTGTATGTCCATAAAGCATACATGACGTCCCTGTAACTCCATACTGAACAGGACATCATGTTAGTGGTGGACAGTGTTACATACATGACGTCATGTTAGTGGTGGACAGTGTTACATACATGACGTCCCTGTAACTCCATACTGAACAGGACATCATGTTAGTGGTGGACAGTGTTACATACATGACATCATGTTAGTGGTGGACAGTGTTACATACATGACATCCCTGTAACTCCATACTGAACAGGACATCATGTTAGTGGTGGACAGTGTTACATACATGACGTCATGTTAGTGGTGGACAGTGTTACATACATGACGTCATGTTAGTGGTGGACAGTGTTACATACATGACGTCCCTGTAACTCCATACTGAACAGGACATCATGTTAGTGGTGGACAGTGTTACATACATGACATCATGTTAGTGGTGGACAGTGTTACATACATGACGTCATGTTAGTGGTGGACAGTGTTACATACATGACGTCATGTTAGTGGTGGACAGTGTTACATACATGACGTCATGTTAGTGGTGGACAGTGTTACATACATGACGTCCCTGTAACTCCATACTGAACAGGACATCATGTTAGTGGTGGACAGTGTTACATACATGGCATCATGTTAGTGGTGGACAGTGTTACATACATGACGTCATGTTAGTGGTGGACAGTGTTACATACATGACGTCATGTTAGTGGTGGACAGTGTTACATACATGACGTCATGTTAGTGGTGGACAGTGTTACATACATGACACCCCTGTAACTCCATACTGAACAGGACATCATGTTAGTCGTGGACAGTGTTACATACATGACATCATGTTAGTGGTGGACAGTGTTACATACATGACGTCATGTTAGTGGTGGACAGTGTTACATACATGACGTCATGTTAGTGGTGGACAGTGTTACATACATGACGTCATGTTAGTGGTGGACAGTGTTACATACATGACATCCCTGTAGCTCCATACTGAACAGGACATCATGTTAGTGGTGGACAGTGTTACATACATGACATCATGTTAGTGGTGGACAGTGTTACATACATGACGTCATGTTAGTGGTGGACAGTGTTACATACATGACGTCATGTTAGTGGTGGACAGTGTTACATACATGACGTCATGTTAGTGGTGGACAGTGTTACATACATGACATCCCTGTAACTCCATACTGAACAGGACGTCATGTTAGTCGTGGACAGTGTTACATACATGACATCATGTTAGTGGTGGACAGTGTTACATACATGACGTCATGTTAGTGGTGGACAGTGTTACATACATGACGTCATGTTAGTGGTGGACAGTGTTACATACATGACGTCATGTTAGTGGTGGACAGTGTTACATACATGACATCCCTGTAACTCCATACTGAACAGGACGTCATGATAGTGGTGGACAGTGTTACATACATGACGTCATGTTAGTGGTGGACAGTGTTACATACATGACGTCATGTTAGTGGTGGACAGTGTTACATACATGACATCCTGTAACTCCATACTGAACAGGACGTCATGTTAGTGGTGGACAGTGTTACATACATGACATCATGTTAGTGGTGGACAGTGTTACATACATGACATCATGTTAGTGGTGGACAGTGTTACATACATGACATCATGTTAGTGGTGGACAGTGTTACATACATGACATCATGTTAGTGGTGGACAGTGTTACATACATGACATCATGTTAGTGGTGGACAGTGTTACATACATGACATCATGTTAGTGGTGGACAGTGTTACATACAGTGCCTTGCGAAAGTATTCGGCCCCCTTGAACTTTGCGACCTTTTGCCACATTTCAGGCTTCAAACATAAAGATATAAAACTGTATTTTTTTGTGAAGAATCAACAACAAGTGGGACACAATCATGAAGTGGAACAACATTTATTGGATATTTCAAACTTTTTTAACAAATCAAAAACTGAAAAATTGGGTGTGCAAAATTATTCAGCCCCTTTACTTTCAGTGCAGCAAACTCTCTCCAGAAGTTCAGTGAGGATCTCTGAATGATCCAATGTTGACCTAAATGACTAATGATGATAAATACAATCCACCTGTGTGTAATCAAGTCTCCGTATAAATGCACCTGCACTGTGATAGTCTCAGAGGTCCGTTAAAAGCACAGAGAGCATCATGAAGAACAAGGAACACACCGGGCAGGCCCGAGATACTGTTGTGAAGAAGGTTAAAGCCGGATTTGGATACAAAAAGATTTCCCAAGCTTTAAACATCCCAAGGAGCACTGTGCAAGCGATACTATTGAAATGGAAGGAGTATCAGACCACTGCAAATCTACCAAGATCTGACCGTCCCTCTAAACTTTCAGCTCATACAAGGAGAAGACTGATCAGAGATGCAGCCAAGAGGCCCATGATCACTCTGGATGAACTGCAGAGATCTACAGCTGAGGTGGGAGACTCTGTCCATAGGACAACAATCAGTCGTATATTGCACAAATCTGGCCTTTATGGAAGAGTGGCAAGAAGAAAGCCATTTCTTAAAGATATCCATAAAAAGTGTTGTTTAAAGTTTGCCACAAGCCACCTGGGAGACACACCAAACATGTGGAAGAAGGTGCTCTGGTCAGATGAAACCAAAATATAACTTTTTGGCAACAATGCAAAACGTTATGTTTGGCGTAAAAGCAACACAGCTCATCACCCTGAACACACCATCCCCACTGTCAAACATGGTGGTGGCAGCATCATGGTTTGGGCCTGCTTTTCTTCAGCAGGGACAGGGAAGATGGTTAAAATTAATGGGAAGATGGATGGAGCCAAATACAGGACCATTCTGGAAGAAAACCTGATGGAGTCTGCAAAAGACCTGAGACTGGGACGGAGATTTGTCTTCCAACAAGACAATGATCCAAAACATAAAGCAAAATCTACAATGGAATGGTTCAAAAATAAACATATCCAGGTGTTAGAATGGCCAAGTCAAAGTCCAGACCTGAATCCAATCGAGAATCTGTGGAAAGAACTGAAAACTGCTGTTCACAAATGCTCTCCATCCAACCTCACTGAGCTCGAGCTGTTTTGCAAGGAGGAATGGGAAAAAATGTCAGTCTCTCGATGTGCAAAACTGATAGAGACATACCCCAAGCGACTTACAGCTGTAATCGCAGCAAAAGGTGGCGCTACAAAGTATTAACTTAAGGGGGCTAAATAATTTTGCACGCCAAATTTTTCAGTTTTTGATTTGTTAAAAAAGTTTGAAATATCCAATAAATGTCGTTCCACTTCATGATTGTGTCCCACTTGTTGTTGATTCTTCACAAAAAAATACAGTTTTATATCTTTATGTTTGAAGCCTGAAATGTGGCAAAAGGTCGCAAAGTTCAAGGGGGCCGAATACTTTCGCAAGGCACTGTACATGACATCATGTTAGTGGTGGACAGTGTTACATACATGACATCATGTTAGTGGTGGACAGTGTTACATACATGACGTCATGTTAGTGGTGGACAGTGTTACATACATGACATCATGTTAGTGGTGGACAGTGTTACATACATGACGTCATGTTAGTGGTGGACAGTGTTACATACATGACGTCATGTTAGTGGTGGACAGTGTTACATACATGACATCATGTTAGTGGTGGACAGTGTTACATACATGACATCATGTTAGTGGTGGACAGTGTTACATACATGACGTCATGTTAGTGGTGGACAGTGTTACATACATGACATCATGTTAGTGGTGGACAGTGTTACATACATGACATCCCTGTAACTCCATACTGAACAGGACGTCATGTTAGTGGTGGACAGTGTTTTCATACATGACATCATGTTAGTGGTGGACAGTGTTACATACATGACGTCATGTTAGTGGTGGACAGTGTTACATACATGACATCATGTTAGTGGTGGACAGTGTTACATACATGACGTCATGTTAGTGGTGGACAGTGTTACATACATGACGTCATGTTAGTGGTGGACAGAGTTACTAGTCCAGAGTCTGCTCTGCACCAGTCTCTCACTGGACTCCCTGAGTCGCTATTTATAGAACCTGCTCACATAATGGTGTTTCCACCTGGGCCTCAACAGAGGAAGACTTGAATCTCCCTGGCTCCTGAATGAGAGAGAGAGACACTCACACACATACACAGAGAGAGAGAGACGGATACACACACACACAGAGAGGGAGAGAGAAGGACACACACACACATAGAGATAGATAGATAGAGAGTAATAGAATAATGAATGAGGTTGAGTGGGGGTGGTTCTGGGAACCCTCTCCCCCCTCCCATAGGGACAGCCTGGGAACAAGCAACATGATTATTTTCTGATAGACTCAACACTGTAAAACCCCTTCTCATTCTTCCCTGTCTCTCGAGGTAGATATTGTCCCTAACCACAGATCTCTGATCAGATTACCCCACCCCCAATCTTTACCTTAAACTGAGACTTAGCTCTATGACGTGACTATGAACAGCATCAAATATATTTTAGAATCGATTGATGCAGAGGGTTGCACTCGCGAGCACCCACACAGAGCATCTGCACGTGTGCTCGGGAGTTTGCGTGTATGCGCACATTTTGTCCATGCACATATGTTTGTGTGTGGGTTCTTGACAGACGTGACAATTCGTCCCCAGAAAGCCCTTGGCTCCCTGCCTTCCCACAGTCCTCCTCCAGCCCAGTAGCCGCTATGTGTCCGTGGGAAGCTGCCGAGAGGAGAGTGGGAGAGACCTGGTCCTTGGCACTCTGGGAAGTCACATGGAGGGAGGGAGAGGAGATGGGGAGAGAGAGAGGGGGTAGTAGGAGGGGGAGGGAAGGAGATGGGGAGAGAAGGGGAGAGGGAGGGAATGGGAGAGAGAGAAGGAGAGGGTTCTCTGGGGGGATTTTTTGGGAACACTGAAAGTGATAGATAGGATTAATACAGTAGTAGTTTGGGAAGCAATAAGTAGGGTGCCCTATAGGGGACAATAACGTTGTATTCAGTTCAACTGTACCGTGTTGAAATTACTTGAAAAAAATATGGTTCCTGGGTTTCTGAACTGTAACAATCACAATCGAGCTAAAGGAGCAAAATACCATAGTGGACAATAAAGATAAATTGAATCATATTGAATTGAAAAAATATATATGTGGTTCCTGGGGTGGAAGCTGAGGTGAGTTAAAGCAGTCACCATGAAGGAGGACACGGGGAACAATAAAGTTATATCAAATGATTTGTATGGTATTTTATACATAAAATGATAGAGTAAATATGTGCCAGGATAGCAGCTGAGGTGATTAAAGCAGAAGTAGGAAGTACTGGCCATTGGTGTGAAAATAAAGCATCAGAAAAAGGCCTGTGTGACTCTAAACATTGGCGTCCAATATTGACTCTTCCCACCTGTTGTGGTGGTTGACACTGGCCTATTAAATCCCACTTGCACAGTGATAAAGCTGTCTCTCTCCTGTGGAAACCTAGCAGGACCAGAACCCACGGTTCTCTATGGGATTGTATAATGTTATACAATCACATAGGTTTATTTAGGGTTTTATGTGTTAATGGTGGGTTTGTATAGTGTTATATATTTAGCATAAGTGGATGTTTTTGGAAGTTTAGTTTAAGGTTTTATATGCGTTGATGATATGTTTGTATGGTGTTATATAAGTGGCTGTTTATTTAAGGCTGGTTTCGGGTTTTATATGTGTTAATTGAGAGGTGGCCAGGGCCCGATGACCCTCTGAGAATGGGAACTAGGCCAGTAAGAGTGGAAAGGTCTGGTTGTTCCCCCTGACCATCTTCTTTTGCCCTTTCTCACCATCCATCTGTCATGGGTTCACTATGGAGGAGGTTATTGAACCTAACCTTGAGTCCAAGAGAGAACTTCTCCAAATATGTTGTCTCCTGGTCTTCCTCTTTGTTGCCTTATCTTAATATGTTGTTGTAAGAAGGGAAATAGATGTTCTGGGATACACCATTAAGGCTTGTGATTGTCAGGTCCTCTTCCATGTGAGCTAGTGTGCAAGAGAGATTCCTAATTTCTGTAATGTTGGTTCGAATGAACTCTAGATAAAGTATCGGCCACTTTCCGTTCCAGCTACTGCTGAGTGCAGCGCTACGGTCACAGTGTCGGGGAGAGATGTGTGCTGCGCCTCAAGATTTGTGTAAATGAGCAAAAAAAAATAGGCCCAGATTCAGACCTCAGAAATATTTGCATTAAAACAATGAACATTTAGGAAGAGTGGTTGTTTTGGCCCCTTGTTTGTGTTAAAGATGAAGGGAGCGAGGAGAGAGCGAGGGAAGGAGAGAAAGTGAGAAAAGAAAAATAAAAAAGGAGGGAGAGGTTAATCATGAGTGCACTCAGAGGTTTACTAGTCTGTTGACTCCATGCAGCCCTTGTTTATGAGAGAAACGCCACAGCTGAGCTGAAGCCCGCTTCTGAGTGGGACAAACACACTACTCTCTATTGGTTGTTGTGGTACAAACCCCATGAGAACTCAAGTCATTCAGAATGATTTCAGTGTTGACATTTTTTTTTTAATGTTTTAACCTGGCAAGTCAGTTAAGAACAAATTCTTATTTACAATGACAGCTTACCCCGGACAATGCTGAGCTAATTGTGCGTCACCCTATGGGATTCCCAATCACGGCCGGATGTGATGCTGCCTGGATTTGAACCAGGGACTCTTGCACTAAGATGCAATGCCTTAGAGCCCACGTCTGTTCAGCAATAGATGTATGTCAAAGTGATGTTTTCTTTTTATTTTATATTTTTTTTTTTTTGTTGTTGAATTTTACCCCTTTTTCTCCCCAATTTCGTGGTGTCCAATTGTTGTAGTAGCTACTATCTTGTCTCACCACTACAACTCCCGTACGGGCTCGGGAGAGACGAAGGTTGAAAGTCATGCGTCCTCCGATACACAACCCAACCAAGCCGCACTGCTTCTTAACACAGCGCGCATCCAACCCGGACGCCCGCCGCACCAATGTGTCGGAGGAAACACCGTGCACCTGGCAACCTTGGCTAGCGTACACTGCGCCCAGCCCGCCACAGGAGTCGCTGGTGCGCGATGAGACAAGGACACCCCTACCGACCAAGCCCTCCCTAACCCGGGCGACGCTAGGCCAATTGTGCGTCGCCCCACGGACCTCCCGGTCGCGGCCGGTTACGACAGAGCCTGGGCGCGAACCCAGGACTCTGATGGCACAGCTGGCGCTGCAGTACAGCGCCCTTAACCACTGCGCCACCCGGGAGGCCTAAAGTGATGTTTTCAATCAGAATTGTTTAATAATAATAATGTGGGATTTATATAGCACTTTTCAAAGACCCAAAGACGGTTGTTTTTTTAGAGTCACTATATAAAAGAAGAGGACCCAGTCAGAAGCCCAGCCTTAGTGTATCTGAGGTGATTTGCATGTCTATGCCTGAGACCCACTGAGCTGAAGTCTAGGCATTAGTTACGGAAGCACACAGTCCGAGCAGCAGTGAGAGCTGGCTATCTCTCCTCTCTGTCTGTAACGGAGGGATTTTCTTTATCACTCTGGCACCGATAAAAACAGAGGGAAGAGGAGGGGTGGGGGCCACTAGGGGTCAACTCAAGGTCAGCCAGAATTGGACATTTCCCATGATGCACAAGGAGCATACATGCACAGCATGAATTATTGACTGAGGTGAAAGATAGGTCTCATGTTGCTCTTTCCTCTCTGTTTCTCTCTCCCTCTGTCTTTCTCCCTCTGTTTCTCTCTCCCTCTGTCTCTCTCCCTCTGTCTCTCTCCCTCTGTCTTTCTCCCTCTCTCTCTCCCTCTGTCTCTCTCCCTCTGTTTCTCTCTCCCTCTGTTTCTCTCTCCCTCTCTCTCCCTCTGTCTCTCTCCCTCTGTTGCTCTCTCCCTCTCCCTCTGTCTCTCTCCCTCTGTTTCTCTCTCCCTGTCTCTCTCCCTCTGTCTCTCTCCCTCTGTCTCTCTCCCTCTGTTGCTCTCTCCCTCTGTCTCTCTCCCTCTGTTGCTCTCTCCCTCTCCCTCTGTCTCTCTCCCTCTGTTTCTCTCTCCCTCTGTTTCTCTCTCCCTGTCTCTCTCCCTCTGTCTCTCTCTCCAGTCTCTCTCATTGTATGTGTGTGGTATGGTATGTCAGGTATTAAGCAGAATGCCTGTGGTTTAATAAGGGGGGTAATTGGTGTCAGATGGATCTCAGTACCTCAGACATGTTTAAGATATACACACACACTCATACACAGAGAGTATGTTCACTTTGCGCTGCATGATGTTTGGCATCCTCTCGGATATATTTTTTTTATTGGGCACAGGGGAGGGTAGTGTGTATTTCCTGGTTTACTCTGCAGGTTGTACTATACTATATCTATTCCATCCTATGTCCTTCTCCCCTCATGCATTACGCTTTTTCCATGTGCTAACGTTTACTATACCACAGTGTATCCTGTCCTCTATCCACCATTCATACTGATAGTGGTAGGTGGATAGTTTGATGCTCCTGTCAATAAATATCGAGGGTCTTATTCTGGTGACATGATTGATGCTCGGCTGCCGTTTGACAAATAAAATAAATGTTGCACTTTTGTCCATAATGATGTCATCATGTAGTAGGCTGTACCTGTACTGTGTCTGTGAGCTGTTGGCTAGAGTATACGTCAACACCAGAGTGGGCACATTCACTAGATCTACTCAAAACCAACAGTAGGCCTAGTTGAAAATACCATGGAAACCCATTTAACTTGCCTTCTTTATTGGGTACATGGGGATTTAACCCCAAGGTATTTTTATGTGCATTACGTTTTTACACACTTTTATCTGCAGCCAGTTTATTTGTTGGAAACACAACTCTGATGGGAAAATGCACATGTTGCTTTAATGCAGATGTAAAAAATATTCACATGAAAATCTTTCCCCAGTTGGATGGAAACCTAGTTATAGACACCAGAAACACTGTGGCACTAGTCCAGTGTCACTTTGATTATGCCTGACTTCATGGTTCACCAGCAGCCCCAAACATGTCAACAATAAGCCTCCAGCCAAACAAGCTTGTAAGAATTGTATTGAACCTCCTCCCTCATACTCATCTGGAGGTCGGGCCTGTTAAGCAGCTAGGCTAGTTATCAGTGGAAAAACTAGTTCTGGTCCAGAGAATTATCACGGACTCAGCCCCCAGGTACCTATCCAACTGTTTCATCATTAAAGCTGTCCACGAGTGTAAGACCATAGCCTGAGACTCTAACATTCACTGTTTTAAATATAAGAGTCTATCTGGTAAGAACAAATGTCTATATACCGGCGCTGTTGAGTGGAACAAACTACCACAGTAACTCAAAGCCATACCATCCAAAACCACTTTTTAAAAGAATGTCAAAAGCTGGCTAATGTGTGAACAGTATAACTATGGTTTGGTCTGTATCTCTGTAATGTGTCTATCTCTGTAATGTGTCTATCTCTGTAATGTGTCTATCTCTGTAATGTGTCTATCTCTGTAATGTGTCTATCTCTGTAATGTGTCTATCTCTGTAATGTGTCTATCTCTGTAATGTGTCTATCTCTGTAATGTGTCTGTATCTCTGTAATGTGTCTATCTCTGTAATGTGTCTATCTCTGTAATGTGTCTGTATCTCTGTAATGTGTCTGTATCTCTGTAATGTGTCTATCTCTGTAATGTGTCTGTATCTCTGTAATGTGTCTGTATCTCTGTAATGTGTCTATCTCTGTAATGTGTCTGTATCTCTGTAATGTGTCTGCATCTCTGTAATGTGTCTATCTCTGTAATGTGTCTGTATCTCTGTAATGTGTCTATCTCTGTAATGTGTCTGTATCTCTGTAATGTGTCTGTATCTCTGTAATGTGTCTATCTCTGTAATGTGTCTGTATCTCTGTAATGTGTCTATCTCTGTAATGTGTCTGTATCTCTGTAATGTGTCTGTATCTCTGTAATGTGTCTATCTCTGTAATGTGTCTATCTCTGTAATGTGTCTATCTCTGTAATGTGTCTGTATCTCTGTAATGTGTCTATCTCTGTAATGTGTCTGTATCTCTGTAATGTGTCTGTATCTCTGTAATGTGTCTATCTCTGTAATGTGTCTATCTCTGTAATGTGTCTATCTCTGTAATGTGTCTGTATCTCTGTAATGTGTCTATCTCTGTAATGTGTCTGTATCTCTGTAATGTGTCTATCTCTGTAATGTGTCTATCTCTGTAATGTGTCTGTATCTCTGTAATGTGTCTATCTCTGTAATGTGTCTGTATCTCTGTAATGTGTCTGTATCTCTGTAATGTGTCTATCTCTGTAATGTGTCTGTATCTCTGTAATGTGTCTGTATCTCTGTAATGTGTCTGTATCTCTGTAATGTGTCTATCTCTGTAATGTGTCTATCTATGTAATTGTATATGTATTTACATACACAGTAGGGACCACAATGGAAATACGTCCCCAACTTTATTGTGCAATTCCAGTCACTTTAGAAAGTATTCATACCTCATGACTTATTCCACATTTTGTTGTGTTACCTGAATTCAAAATGGATTAAAACCACAACAAAAGTCACTGTTTTTGGACATTGAACATTAAACGAAAATGAAATAGAAAAATATGTAATTTCCATAACTATTCACCCCCCTGAGTCAATACTCTGTAGAAGCACCTTTGGCACGGTGTCTGTATCAGCTTTGTACATCTGGATTTGGGGCTTTTCTCCCATTCTTCCTTGCAGATTTGCTAAAGCTCTGTTAAGATGGATGGGGAGTGGCGGTGAACAGCAATCTTCAAGTCTATTATTTCACTGTATCACAACTCCAGTGGGTCAGCAGTTTACATACGCGAAGATGACTGTGCCTTTAAACAGCTTGGAAAATTCCTGAAAATGATGTCATGGCTTTAGAAGCTTTTGATAGGCGAATTGACATCATTTGAGTCAATTGGAGGTGTACCTGTGGATGTATTTCAAGGCCTACCTTCAAACTCAGTGCCTCTTTGCTTGACATCATTGGAAAATCAAAATAAATCAGCCAAGACCACAGAAAAAAAATTGTAGACCTCCACAAGTCTGGTTCATCCTTGGGAGCAATTTCCAAACGCCTGAAGGTACCACATTCATCTGTACAAACAATAGTACACAAGTATAAACACCATGGGACTGTTTTTGCTTTGTAATTATTGGGGTAGATTGATGAAGGGAAAAAACATTTAAGTATATTTTAGAATAAGGCTGTAATGTAACAAATTGTGGAAAAAGTCAAGGGTCTCCATACTGTTACATCCACCGTATTCTACAGATATACTAAATATTCTATCCACAGATATACTAAATATTCAGATATACTAAATACACACGTGATAGGATGTATTGACATTGTGGACAGTATGTGGATAGAATATATAGTATATCTGTAGAATACGTTAGATAGAATAGGATATATACAGCAATAGCTGAATAGAATGGAATTGACTAGAATATGGTATATACATATGAAATGAGTAAAACATTATGCAAACATTATTGAAGTGACCAGTGATTCCATGTCTATGTACACAGGGCAGCAGCCTCTAAGGTGAAGGATTTGAGTAACTGGGTGTCAGCCGGCTAGTGACAGTGACTAAGTTCAGGGCAGGGTACTGGGTGAAGGACTGTTAGTGATGTCTATTTAACAGTCTGATGGCCTTAAGATAAAATCTGTTTCTCAGTTTCTCAGTCCCAGCTTTAATGCACCTGTACTGACCACACCTTCTGGATGGCAGCAGGGTGAACAGGCCGTGCATCCGGTGGTTGTCCTTGATGATCTTTTTGGCCTTCCTATGACATCGGATGCTGTAGGTGTCCTGGAGGGCAGGCAGTGTGCCCCCGGTAACGCTTTGGGCAGACCGCACCACCCTCTGGAGAGACTTGCGGTTGTGGGCGGTGCAGTTGCCGTACCAGGCGGTGATACAGCCTGACAGGATGCTCTCAATGGTGCATCTGTAAAAGTTTGCGAGGGTCTTAGGGGCCAAGTAACATTTCTTCAGCCTCCTGAGGTTGAAGAGGCTCTGTTGCGCCTTTTTCACCACACTGTCTGTGTGGGTGGACCATTTCAGATTGACAGTGATAAGTACGCAGATGAACTTGAAGCTTTTCACCTTCTCCACTGCGGCCCGTTGATGTGGATAGGGGGGTGCTCCCTCTGCTGTTTCCTGAAGTCCACAATCAGCTCCTTCGTTTTGTTGACGTTAAGGGAGAGGTTATTTTCCTGGCGCCACTCAGCCAAGGCCCTCACCTCCTCCCTGTAGGCTGTCTCATCATTGTTGGTAATCAGGACTACTACTGTTGTGTCGACTGCAAACTTGATGATTGAGTTGGAAATGTGCCTGGCCACACAATCATAGGTGAACAGTGAGTACAGGAGGGGGCTGATATACAGTATATTGGGGATATTATATTGAGGATCAGCGTAGTGGAGGTGTTGTTGCCTACCTTCACTACCTGGGGGCTGCCCGTCAGGAAGTCCAGGACCCAGTTGCACAGGGCGGGGTTCATACCCAGTGCCCCGAGCTTAATGATGAGCTTGGAGGGTACTATGGTGTTGAAGGCTGAGCTGTAGTCAATGAACAGCATTCTTACATAGGTATTTATCTTGTCCAGGTGGGATCAGGCAGTGTGCAGTGCGATTGCATCGTCTCTGGATATATTGGGGTGATAAACAAATTGAAGTGGGTCTAGGGTGTCAGGTATGGTGGAGGTGATATGATCCTTAACTAGCCTCTCAAAGCACTTCATGATGACGGAAGTGAGTGCTAGTAGTAATTTAGTTCAGTTACCTTAGCTTTCTTGGGTACAGGAACAATGGTGGACATCTTGAAGCAAGTGGGGACAGCAGACTGAGATTGAAATTGAAAATGTCCACAAACACTCCAGCTAGCTGGTCTGCGCATGCTCTGAGGATGCGGCTAGGGATGGTCGGCAGCCTTGCGAGGTTTAACACGCTTAAATGTCTTACTCACATTGGCCACGGATAACGAGAGCCCACAGTCCTCGGGAGCGGCCCAAGTCGGTGGCACTGTGTTATCCTCAAAGCAGGCGAAGAAGGGGTTTAGCAAGACGTCGGCATCCGCGATGTGGCTGGTTTTCCCTTTGTAATCCGTGATTGTCTGGAGTCCCTGCCACATACGTCTTGTGTCTGAGCTGTTGAACTGTGACTCTGCTCTGACATACGCTGTCAGCTGTGGGACCTTATAAACACAGGTGTGTTTTTATCTAAATCATTGATATGACCACAGGTGGACTCCAAGATGCAGTGGCATCTGAAGGATGATCAAAGGAAGTTGGATGCACCTGAACTCAACTTGGAATGTCACAGCAAAGGGGTGTGAATGTAACACCACAACATGTGGAATAAGTCAAGGGAATTAGAGGTCGACCGATTATGATTTTTCAACGCCGATGCCGATTATTGGAGGATAAAAAAGCCGATACCGATTAATCGGCCGATTTTTAAACTGTATTTGTAATAATGACAATTACAACAATACGGAATTAACACTTATTTTATCTTAATATAATACATCAATAAAATAAATTTAGCCTCAAATAAATAATGAAACATGTTCAATTTGGTTTAAATAATGCAAAAACAAAGTGTTGGAGAAGAAAGTAAAAGTGCAATATGTGCCATGTAAGAAAGCTAACGTTTCAGTTCCTTGCTCAGAACATGAGAACATATGAAAGCTGGTGGTTCCTTTTAACATGAGTCTTCAATATTCCCAGGTAAGAAGTTTTAGATTGTAGTTATTATAGGAATTATAGGACTATTTCTCTCTATACCATTTGTATTTCTTATACCTTTGACTATTGGATGTTCTTATAGGCACTTTGGTATTGCCAGTGTAACAGTATAGCTTCCGTCCCTCTCCTCGCTCCTACCTGGGCTCGAACCAGGAACACATCAACAACAGCCACCCTTGAAGCAGCGTTACCCATGCAGAGCAAGGGGAATAACTACCCCAAGTCTTAGAGCGAGTGACGTTTGAAACGCTATTAGCGCGCACCCCGCTAACTAGCTAGCCATTTCACATCACATTGTTACACCAGCCTAATCTCGGGAGTTGATAGGCTTGAAGTCATAAACAGCAGAGCTGCTGGCAAAACGCATGAAAGTGCTATTTGAATGAATGCTTATGAGCCTGCTGGTGCCTACCATCGCTCAGTCAGACTGTTCTATCAAATCATAGACTTAATTATAATAACACACAGAAATACGTGCCTTAGGTCCTTAATACGGTCAAATTCGGAAACTATCATCTCGAAAACAAGACGGAACCGTTCTGTATTTTATCTAACGGGTGGCATCGGTCTAAATATTCCTGTTACATTGTACAACCTTCAATGTTATGTCATAATTACGTAAAATTCTGGCAAATTCGTTCGCAATGAGCCAGGCTGCCCAAACTGTTGCATATACCCTGACTCTGTGTGCAATGAATGCAAGAGAAGTGACAATTTCACCTGGTTAATATTGCCTGCTAACCTGGATTTCTTTTAGCTAAATATGCAGGTTTAAAAATATATACTTCTGTATATTGAATTTAAGAAAGGCATTGATGTTTATGGTTAGGTACACGTTGGAGCAACGACAGTCCTTTTTCACGAATGCGCACTGCATCGATTATATGCAACGCAGGACACGCTAGACAAACTAGTAATATCATCAACCATGTGTAGTTAACTAGTGATTATGATTGATTAAGTTTAATGCTAGCTAGCAACTTACCTTGGCTTCTTACTGCATTCGCGTAACAGGCGGGCTCCTCGTGAGGCAGGTGGTTAGAGCGTTGGACTAGTTAACTGTAAGGTTGCAAGATTGGATCCCCTGAGCTGACAAGGTAAAAATCTGTCGTTCTGCCCCTGAACAAGACAGTTAACCCACTGTTCCTAGGCCGTCATTGAAAATAAGAATGTGTTCTTAACTGACTTGCCTAGTTAAATAAAGATTCAATAAAGGTGTTTTTTTTTTATAATTAAAAATCGGCGTCCAAAATACCGATTTCCGATTGTTATGAAAACT
Organism: Oncorhynchus clarkii lewisi; assembly: GCF_045791955.1. NCBI lineage: Eukaryota > Metazoa > Chordata > Actinopteri > Salmoniformes > Salmonidae > Oncorhynchus > Oncorhynchus clarkii. The sequence goes on from NW_027260840.1 coordinate 67,940, forward strand.
TGAAATCGGCCCTAATTAATCAGCCAATCCGATTAATCGGTCGACCTCTAGTATGAATGCTTTCTGAAGGCACTATATGTATTTTTTTTTACAAATAAAATCAATCAATCCAAGCTGTGAAGCGGCCATTTGATGAATGGAAATCTGTTACAAAACACAAAAAGTTGAATGACATTAAAAGATTGTCGAGCCAAGCCTTCGATATTGAGTAGGCTTACAAGGTAAGGAGGGATGTATTTTCTGTTTGTTCAGATTGACATCGTCTATTTATTGTGGTGTTGAAAACGCAAACCATGATATTGAAGTGGCTGAAGTCGGTATGTTTTGTTTATTGGTTGTGAGGTGCATTGGCACAGAAACCTGTTGGTGGAAAATGTGTTGCATATACTTGATAGAATTATAAATACGGCATCAAAAAGTAGAAAATCTGATTCCCCCCCAGCTGATCTGAGGCCGGCTTTGATCGTAATGTAGGCCTAGTGAAACAGGCAGGGAGAGAGAGCTCGTCCATGGTCATCAGTGAACCTGCAACCTTTTGGCCCGTAGTTCTGCGTGGCATCAACTGTGCCATAAAAGCATGCTGATGTGGCAAAGTCCATATCCACGTTAATAAACACAGGGTCGCTATAGTTAGTATTTGTGGTCGTAAACATTATTTAGAATTCATTCTATGAGTGGGGAGGTTGTGCAATTTATTTTACAGTGCAAGGAGAGGGTCATGTGAAAATATTTGTAACGAGGGGGAGGTTAATTTCTAACTGTCCCTTAGCAACGATACCGTCTGTCAAGATGTGAAGGCTGGAATGTTTTTCAGGTTGTTATTCTTATAAAAGTAGAGCAAGACCTCACAAGGGGTCATCTGAAATCTCAACCACCTGTATGTACTGTATGTGTTTTTACCTTTCATCTCACGGTCTTATGTCTCTCTCTCTCTCACACACACACACACACACACACACACACACACACACACACACACACACACACACACACACACACACACACACACACACACACACACAGAGTTGTCCAGGAAAGCCCCTATCAGAGGCATACAGATCCCACCCAGCACACAACCAGCCAGCAGGCCAGAGAGTAGAGGAGAGAGAGATAATAGAGTACTGTTATCAGTTATCCGGTCATGTGATGGAGGTTGGAGTGTGCCGTGCTGCACGGATGCCCATGTCAGACCACTGAGGTCATTCACAAATAAAAGCCCTCTTCCCTTCAGTGGCCTATCCTCGACCCCCAATTCAACTCACAGACCAGTTCTTGTTACCACTGAGTCAAACATCCCACCCTGTACACTCATCCACCCCACTCCACCTCTTGCGACTGACCACCTTATCCCCCCCCCCCCCCCACTTATTCAACCCGCAGGTCATTGTCATTCTTGCTTAAACCCCCCCCCCCCCCCCTTATTCAGACCCCCCTCCCTCCCTCCCTTTCCTCCCTTCCATCACCCTCCCATCACGGTTGGTTCTCTACTGAGGGAGAGAGAGACTAACAGGGGTGAGGTAGGGAAGAGGGATGGATTGGTGAGTGAGAGAGACTAACAGGGTGAGGTAGGGAAGAGGGATGGATTGGTGAGGGAGAGAGAGACTAACAGGGTGAGGTAGGGAAGAGGGATGGATTGGTGAGGGAGAGAGACTAACAGGGTGAGGTAGGGAAGAGGGGTGGATTGGTGAGGGAGAGAGAGACTAACGGGGTGAGGTAGGGAAGAGGAAAGGACAGGTAGATAGAAGGGAGGGGATAACAGGGTGAGGTAGGGAAGAGGAAAGGACAGGTAGATAGAAGGGAGGGGGTAACAGGGTGAGGTAGGGAAGAGGAAAGGACAGGTAGATAGAAGGGAGGGGATAACAAGGTGAGGTAGGGAAGAGGAAAGGACAGGCAGATAGAAGGGAGGGGATAACCGGGTGAGGTAGGGAAGAGGAAAACCGGGTGAGGTAGGGAAGAGGAAAGGACAGGTAGATAGAAGGGAGGGGATAACAGGGTGAGGTGGGGAAGAGGAAAGGACAGGTAGATAGAAGGGAGGGGATAACAGGGTGAGGTAGGGAAGAG
>NW_027260840.1:75000-130000 GCF_045791955.1 Oncorhynchus clarkii lewisi
CTTTCCCCAGCTGGGACCTCTCCACCTCAACCACCATGTCTGGGCTTGTCCTCTCTAAAACCGTATCACGTTCATGTCTCCCTCACACACACCCCAAGACAGAAAACAATGTATCAAGCTGACATCATCACAACACAGTCACTGTGATCCAAAAACTATCCTGCAAGTTCTGTCTCTCAACCCAGTGAAGGCATTCAAGATCATATCAATATGCTTCCCTCAACCTTACCCCTGTCCTCTCCCCAACACTACCTCTAACCCCCAGCACTACCTCTAACCCCCAACACTACCTCTAACCCCCAACACTACCTCTAACCCCCAGCACTACCTCTAACCCCCAATACTACCTCTAACCCCCAACACGACCTCTAACCCCCAACACGACCTCTAACCCCCAACACTACCTCTAACCCCCAACACTACCTCTAACCCCCAACACTACCGCTAACCCCCAACACTACCTCTAACCCCCAATACTACCTCTAACCCCCAACACTACCTCTAACCCCCAACACTACCTCTAACCCCCAACACTACCTCTAACCCCCAGCACTACCTCTAACCCCCAACACTACCTCTAACCCCCAGCCCCAGCACTACCTCTAACCCCCAATACTACCTCTAACCCCCAACACTACCTCTAACCCCCAACACTACCTCTAACCCCCAACACTACCTCTAACCCCCAGCCCCAGCACTACCTCTAATGCCCAAAACTACCTCTAACCCCCAGCACTACTTCTAACCCCCAGCACTACCTCTAACCCCCAATACTACCTCTAACCCCCAACACTACCTCTAACCCCCAACACTACCTCTAACCCCCAACACTACCTCTAACCCCCAACACTACCTCTAACCCCCAGCACTACCTCTAACCCCCAACACTACCTCTAACCCCCAACACTACCTCTAACCCCCAATACTACCTCTAACCCCCAACACTACCTCTAACCCCCAACACTACCTCTAACCCCCAATACTACCTCTAACCCCCAGCCCCAGCACTACCTCTAATGCCCAAAACTACCTCTAACCCCCAGCACTACTTCTAACCCCCAATACTACCTCTAACCCCCAGCACTACCTCTAACCCCCAGCACTACCTCTAACCCCCAGCCCCAGCACTACCTCTAACCCCCAACACTACCTCTAACCCCCAGCACTACCTCTAACCCCCAGCACTACCTCTAACCCCCAACACTACCTCTAACCCCCAGCACTACCTCTAACCCCCAGCACTACCTCTAACCCCCAGCACTACCTCTAACCCCCAGCACTACCTCTAACCCCCAGCCCCAGCACTACCTCTAACCCCCAGCACTATCTCTAACCCCCAGCACAACCTCTAACCCCAGCCCCAGTACTACCTCTAACCCCCAGCCCCAGTACTACCTCTAACCCCCAGCCCTGGTACTACCTCTACTACCTCTGTGTGTGTGTGTGTGTGTGTGTGTGTGTGTGTGTGTGTGTGTGTGTGTGTGTGTGTGTGTGTGTGTGTGTGTGTGTGTGTGTGTGTGTGTGTGTGTGTACATGTAGCCATGTGCGTGTGTGTATGTGTTTGTAGCCATGACGAAGGGTCAGCTCTCTGTGACCTCCCGTGACCTGTCAGGTCCGGTCTCGACCCTCACCATCTCCTCCCCTCCATCCATCCCTCTTTTTTCTCTCCTCCTCTCTGGTCTGTTGGTCCGGTGGTTCCCAGGCTCTGGTGACAGGTCCTTTAACACCACATGCCCTCATGTAAAAAACGATCAGCCAGACATGTTGGTTAATGCCCTCATGTAAAAAACGATCAGCCAGACATGTTGGTTAATGCCCTCATGTAAAAAACGATCAGCCAGACATGTTGGTTAATGCCCTCATGTAAAAAAACAATCAGCCAGACATGTTGGTTAATGCCCTCATGTAAAAAACAATCAGCCAGACATGTTGGTTAATGCCCTCATGTAAAAAACGATCAGCCAGACATATTGGTTAATGCCCTCATGTAGAAAACAATCAGCCAGACATGTTGGTTAATGCCCTCATGTAAAAAACAATCAGCCAGACATGTTGGTTAATGTCCTCATGTAGAAAACAATCAGCCAGACATGTTGGTTAATGCCCTCATGTAGAAAACAATCAGCCAGACATGTTGGTTAATGCCCTCATGTAAAAAACAATCAGCCAGACATGTTGGTTAATGCCCTCATGTAAAAAACAATCAGCCAGACATGTTGGTTAATGCCCTCATGTAAAAAACAATCAGCCAGACATGTTGGTTAATGTCCTCATGTAAAAAACAATCAGCCAGACATGTTGGTTAATGCCCTCATGTAAAAAACAATCAGCCAGACATGTTGGTTATTGCCCTCATGTAAAAAACGATCAGCCAGACATGTTGGTTAATGCCCTCATGTAAAAAACGATCAGCCAGACATGTTGGTTAATGCCCTCATGTAAAAAACAATCAGCCAGACATGTTGGTTAATGCCCTCATGTAAAAAACGATCAGCCAGACATGTTGGTTAATGCCCTCATGTAAAAAACAATCAGCCAGACATGTTGGTTAATGCCCTCATGTAGCCTTCTCTATCCCATCTGTGATCTGGGAGATCAACTTTCTCTGCCTTCTCCTCTCTGCTAGATATGATCTCTTCCTTCCCCCCACCGAACCTGCAAATGCCCACCCACACTCCCCTGAACCTCCATGCCCTCCCAGCCTTGGTGCTTCCCAGTCCACTCTACCCTACTTCAGGCCCTCCCAGCCCTGGTGCTTCCCAGTCCACTCTACCCTGCTTCAGGCCCTCCCAGCCCTGGTGCTCCCCAGTCCACTCTACCCTACTGCAGGCCCAGTCCACTCTACCCTACTTCAGGCCCTCCCAGCCCTGGTGCTCCCCAGTCCACTCTACCCTGCTGCAGGCCCTGGTGCTCCCCAGTCCACTCTACCCTACTTCAGGCCCTCCCAGCCCTGGTGCTTCCCAGTCCACTCTACCCTACTTCAGGCCCTCCCAGCCCTGGTGCTTCCCAGTCCACTCTACCCTGCTTCAGGCCCTCCCAGCCCTGGTGCTCCCCAGTCCACTCTACCCTACTGCAGGCCCAGTCCACTCTACCCTACTTCAGGCCCTCCCAGCCCTGGTGCTCCCCAGTCCACTCTACCCTGCTGCAGGCCCTGGTGCTCCCCAGTCCACTCTACCCTACTGCAGGCCCAGTCCACTCTACCTTACTTCAGGCCCTCCCAGCCCTGGTGCTTCCCAGTCCACTCTACCCTGCTTCAGGCCCTCCCAGCCCTGGTGCTTCCCAGTCCACTCTACCCTGCTTCAGGCCCTCCCAGCCCTGGTGCTTCCCAGTCCACTCTACCCTGCTGCAGGCCCTGGTGCTCCCCAGTCCACTCTACCCTACTGCAGGCCCAGTCCACTCTACCCTACTTCAGGCCCTCCCAGCCCTGGTGCTTCCCAGTCCACTCTACCCTACTTCAGGCCCTCCCAGCCTTGGTGCTTCCCAGTCCACTCTACCCTGCTTCAGGCCCTCCCAACCCTGGTGCTTCCCAGTCCACTCTACCCTACTTCAGGCCCTCCCAGCCCTGGTTCTTCCCAGTCCACTCTACCCTACTTCAGGCCCTCCCAGCCCTGGTGCTTCCCAGTCCACTCTACCCTGCTTCAGGCCCTCCCAACCCTGGTGCTTCCCAGTCCACACTACCCTACTGCAGGCCCTGGTGCTTCCCAGTCCACTCTACCCTACTGCAGGCCCAGTCCACTCTACCCTACTTCAGGCCCTCCCAGCCCTGGTGCTTCCCAGTCCACTCTACCCTGCTTCAGGCCCTCCCAACCCTGGTGCTTCCCAGTCCACTCTACCCTGCTTCAGGCCCTCCCAACCCTGGTGCTTCCCAGTCCACTCTACCCTGCTTCAGGCCCTCCCAACCCTGGTGCTTCCCAGTCCACTCTACCCTGCTTCAGGCCCTCCCAACCCTGGTGCTTCCCAGTCCACTCTACCCTACGTCAGGCCCTCCCAGCCCTGGTGCTTCCCAGTCCACACTACCCTACTGCAGGCCCTGGTGCTCCCCAGTCCACACTACCCTACTGCAGGCCCTGGTGCTCCCCAGTCCACCCTACCCTACTGCAGGCCCTGGTGTTCCCCAGTCCACCCTACCCTACTGCAGGCCCTGGTGTTCCCCAGTCCACCCTACACTACTGCAGGCCCTGGTGCTCCCCAGTCCACTCTACCCTACTGCAGGCCCTGGTGCTCCCAAGTCCACCCTACCCTACTGCAGGCCCTGGTGCTCCCCAGTCCACACTACCCTACTGCAGGCCCTGGTGCTCCCCAGTCCACACTACCCTACTGCAGGCCCTGGTGCTCCCCAGTCCACCCTACCCTACTGCAGGCCAGCTCAGTGCTGAGGGGGTGAGAATAATCCTCCCTGCTTGTTTATGGCCAGTGACATGGCTTTACTATTACGAGGCAGTCTGGGACAGATAACCAGACATTTCTGGGTCTGCCCTCTGTGTGTGCGTGTCTGGGAGAGAGAGAGAGGGAAGAGGGATGGATTGATAGAAGGGAGGGGATGAAAAGGGATACAAGCGGGGAAGAATGGTTAAGAACTGGAGAAGTTTGCGTATGTTTCAATAGATATGATTTTTTAATGTCTCTTTTTCTCAAAGGTAAATATAAGTCTCCAGTGTGTTCCTATGTATGTGTTTGTGTTCTACCCTATGTTTTCTACCCTATGTCTTCTACCCTATGTCCCTATGTCTTCTACCCTATGTCTTCTACCCTATGTCCCTATGTTTTCTACCCTATGTCCCTATGTCTTCTATCCTATGTCTTCTACCCTATGTCACTGTGTCTTCTACCCTATGTCCCTATGTCTTCTACCCTATGTCACTGTGTCTTCTACCCTATGTCCCTATGTCTTCTATCCTATGTCTTCTACCCTATGTCACTGTGTCTTCTACCCTATGTCCCTGTCTTCTACCCTATGTCCCTATGTCTTCTATCCTATGTCCCTATGTCTTCTACCCTATGTCACTGTGTCTTCTACCCTATGTCTTCTACCCTATGTCCCTATGTCTTTTACCCTGTCTTCTACCCTATACCTTCTACCCTATGTCTTCTACCTTATGTCTTCTACCCTGTCTTCTACCCTATGTCCCTATGTGTGATACCCAATATCTTCTGTGTGTGTGTTATTGTGTATTGTCTGTCTGTGTGTCATTTTGAGTCAGGCTGGCAGAGGCCCCACTTTCTTTTCTGGGCTCTAGTAGTTAAATACAGAGTTGCTATTTAATTTATCTGTCAACGTTATTTAAAACAGACCCTTTGTCATCTGATGCGGCCACACCGCCGGGCAGAGGTAGGAGGAGTGTTGTGATGTTATACAGCTTCACTTTGAGCTCCCATTATACTATAAACAATCACGTTTTAATCATGTTTGTCTTGGTGGTGATGAGTTGATATGTGGTGTACACAGCTTCTCTGGGCGCTAGACGGCAGTAGGAGGGGTTTGTAGTGTAATGGTGTCCGTCTGAAGACCGGGGTAGTGATGACAGGTTTACCAGGAGGAGCCAGTCCTGAGGAAAACATCAGAAAAAGAAGAGGGAGAAACATGCTGAAACAGGACAGAACACTGGGTCTGTGTCGGCGTCTGTACCTGAGGTTGTGGTGTGTGTGCTGCCATGCCTTTGTCTGTGGCCATCAGTGGTTGTGTATATCAGTCAGCGAGTGTGTGTGTGACCATCGGTTGGCGAGTCTGTGCGTGTGCGTCATCTATGTGTGTGTGCGGCATCGGTGTGTGTGTGTCTGCACAGGGGCCGCATCACACACCAACCTGTTGACATGGGAACGTGTGCTCGGTCTAATTAAAGCCTGCGTGTGCTGTTGCTGTCTGAGGAGCCAGACGACAGGGCCAACAGGGCCTGGTGGAGCATGGAGAGGAGAGGGGGAGACGGGTCACTTGGCACCCCATCTGAGGGCCTCGTCAACCGGGCTCAGAAGCTGCCACAGCTGGCCTCTCCACCTCCACCAGGCCAACAATCCTGGTCTTTCTTCCCCTGCTCAGGAACGTGACGCATCACTGCTAATTCCCTTCTAATGAACTGGCTACAGAGTAGAAGGAGACTTGCGGCAGACTTATTACATACACACACCCACAGAGATACACACACACACACACACACACACACACACACACACACACACACACACTTCAGTGGGAGTCTTAGCAGGGCTGAGTACTCCTGTCCAGCTAGGCAGCTACCAGGATATGTTCCTACTGATATACAAGCCTGGGCAGCTACCAGGATATGTTCCTACTGATATACAAGCCTGGGCAGCTACCAGGATATGTTCCTACTGATATACAAGCCTGGGCAGCTACCAGGATATGTTCCTACTGATATACAAGCCTGGGCAGCTACCAGGATATGTTCCTACTGATATACAAGCCTGGGCAGCTACCAGGATATGTTCCTACTGATATACAAGCCTGGGCAGCTACCAGGATATGTTCCTACTGATATACAAGCCTGGGCAGCTACCAGGATATGTTCCTACTGATATACAAGCCTGGGCAGCTACCAGGATATGTTCCTACTGATATACAAGCCTGGGCAGCTACCAGGATATGTTCCTACTGATATACAAGCCTGGGCAGCTACCAGGATATGTTCCTACTGATATACAAGCCTGGGCAGCTACCAGGATATGTTCCTACTGATATACAAGCCTGGGCAGCTACCAGGATATGTTCCTACTGATATACAAGCCTGGGCAGCTACCAGGATATGTTCCTACTGATATACAAGCCTGGGCAGCGGACTGTTTCTGTATTAGAGAACTACGTTGTTTCCTTGTGTAAATAGTGGTAGTTAACTCCAGCCTGGTGTTAGTTGAAGTTGTTGGGTTGGGATAGCGGTGTCCTTGGTGTCAGGCCCTGGCTAGCCCGTGTGTGACCCAGGGTTTAGGGATTTGTGGTGGAATGTAATAAAACAGTAACATTATACCCCCACCACTGAAATGTTAACAAGTGGATGGATGTTTCAATGAGAGCCGTATTCCTCTCACTACAACAACAACAACCAGGAGAACTGTATTCCTCTCACTACAACAACAACAACAACCAGGAGAACTGTATTCCTCTCACTACAACAACAACAACAACCAGGAGAACTGTATTCCTCTCACTACAACAACCAGGAGAACTGTATTCCTCTCACTACAACAACAACAACCAGGAGAACTGTATTCCTCTCACTACAACAACAACCAGGAGAACTGTATTCCTCTCACTACAACAACAACCAGGAGAACTGTATTCCTCTCACTACAACAACAACAACAACCAGGAGAACTGTATTCCTCTCACTACAACAACAACAACCAGGATAACTGTATTCCTCTCACTACAACAACAACAACAACCAGGAGAACTGTATTCCTCTCACTACAACAACAACAACCAGGATAACTGTATTCCTCTCACTACAACAACAACAACCAGGAGAACTGTATTCCTCTCACTACAACAACCAGGAGAACTGTATTCCTCTCACTACAACAACAACAACCAGGATAACTGTATTCCTCTCACTACAACAACAACAACCAGGAGAACTGTATTCCTCTCACTACAACAACAACAACAACCAGGAGAACTGTATTCCTCTCACTACAACAACAACAACAACCAGGAGAACTGTATTTCTCTCACTACAACAACCAGGAGAACTGTATTCCTCTCACTACAACAACAACAACCAGGAGAACTGTATTCCTCTCACTACAACAACCAGGAGAACTGTATTCCTCTCACTACAACAACAACAACAACCAGGAGAACTGTATTCCTCTCACTACAACAACAACAACAACCAGGAGAACTGTATTCCTCTCACTACAACAACCAGGAGAACTGTATTCCTCTCACTACAACAACAACAACCAGGAGAACTGTATTCCTCTCACTACAACAACAACCAGGAGAACTGTATTCCTCTCACTACAACAACAACCAGGAGAACTGTATTCCTCTCACTACAACAACAACAACAACCAGGAGAACTGTATTCCTCTCACTACAACAACAACAACCAGGATAACTGTATTCCTCTCACTACAACAACAACAACAACCAGGAGAACTGTATTCCTCTCACTACAACAACAACAACCAGGATAACTGTATTCCTCTCACTACAACAACAACAACCAGGAGAACTGTATTCCTCTCACTACAACAACCAGGAGAACTGTATTTCTCTCACTACAACAACCAGGAGAACTGTATTCCTCTCACTACAACAACAACAACCAGGAGAACTGTATTCCTCTCACTACAACAACCAGGAGAACTGTATTCCTCTCACTACAACAACAACAACAACCAGGAGAACTGTATTCCTCTCACTACAACAACAACAACAACCAGGAGAACTGTATTCCTCTCACTACAACAACCAGGAGAACTGTATTCCTCTCACTACAACAACAACAACCAGGAGAACTGTATTCCTCTCACTACAACAACAACCAGGAGAACTGTATTCCTCTCACTACAACAACAACCAGGAGAACTGTATTCCTCTCACTACAACAACAACAACAACCAGGAGAACTGTATTCCTCTCACTACAACAACAACAACCAGGATAACTGTATTCCTCTCACTACAACAACAACAACAACCAGGAGAACTGTATTCCTCTCACTACAACAACAACAACCAGGATAACTGTATTCCTCTCACTACAACAACAACAACCAGGAGAACTGTATTCCTCTCACTACAACAACCAGGAGAACTGTATTCCTCTCACTACAACAACAACAACCAGGATAACTGTATTCCTCTCACTACAACAACAACAACCAGGAGAACTGTATTCCTCTCACTACAACAACAACAACAACCAGGAGAACTGTATTCCTCTCACTACAACAACAACAACAACCAGGAGAACTGTATTTCTCTCACTACAACAACCAGGAGAACTGTATTCCTCTCACTACAACAACAACAACCAGGAGAACTGTATTCCTCTCACTACAACAACCAGGAGAACTGTATTCCTCTCACTACAACAACAACAACCAGGATAACTGTATTCCTCTCACTACAACAACAACAACCAGGAGAACTGTATTCCTCTCACTACAACAACAACAACCAGGAGAACTGTATTCCTCTCACTACAACAACAACAACCAGGAGAACTGTATTCCTCTCACTACAACAACCAGGAGAACGGTATTCCTCTCACTACAACAACAACAACCAGGAGAACTGTATTCCTCTCACTACAACAACAACAACCAGGAGAACTGTATTCCTCTCACTACAACAACAACAACAACCAGGAGAACTGTATTCCTCTCACTACAACAACAACAACCAGGAGAACTGTTTTCCTCTCACTACAACAACAACAACCAGGAGAACTGTATTCCTCTCACTACAACAACAACAACCAGGAGAACTGTATTCCTCTCACTACAACAACAACAACCAGGAGAACTGTATTCCTCTCACTACAACAACAACAACCAGGAGAACTGTATTCCTCTCACTACAACAACAACCAGGAGAACTGTATTCCTCTCACTACAACAACAACCAGGAGAACTGTATTCCTCTCACTACAACAACAACCAGGAGAACTGTATTCCTCTCACTACAACAACAACCAGGAGAACTGTATTCCTCTCACTACAACAACAACAACCAGGATAACTGTATTCCTCTCACTACAACAACAACCAGGAGAACTGTATTCCTCTCACTACAACAACAACCAGGAGAACTGTATTCCTCTCACTACAACAACAACCAGGAGAACTGTATTCCTCTCACTACAACAACAACAACCAGGAGAACTGTATTCCTCTCACTACAACAACAACAACCAGGAGAACTGTATTCCTCTCACTACAACAACAACAACCAGGAGAACTGTATTCCTCTCACTACAACAACAACAACAACCAGGAGAACTGTATTCCTCTCACTACAACAACAACAACCAGGAGACTGTATTCCTCTCACTACAACAACAACAACCAGGAGAACTGTATTCCTCTCACTACAACAACCAGGAGAACTGTATTCCTCTCACTACAACAACAACAACCAGGAGAACTGTATTCCTCTCACTACAACAACAACCAGGAGAACTGTATTCCTCTCACTACAACAACAACAACCAGGAGAACTGTATTCCTCTCACTACAACAACAACAACCAGGATAACTGTATTCCTCTCACTACAACAACAACAACCAGGAGAACTGTATTCCTCTCACTACAACAACAACAACCAGGAGGACTGTATTCCTCTCACTACAACAACAACAACCAGGAGAACTGTATTCCTCTCACTACAACAACAACAACCAGGAGAACTGTATTCCTCTCACTACAACAACCAGGAGAACTGTATTCCTCTCACTACAACAACAACAACCAGGAGAACTGTATTCCTCTCACTACAACAACCAGGAGAACTGTATTCCTCTCACTACAACTACAACAACCAGGAGAACTGTATTCCTCTCACTACAACAACAACAACCAGGAGAACTGTATTCCTCTCACTACAACAACAACAACCAGGAGAACTGTATTCCTCTCACTACAACAACAACAACCAGGAGAACTGTATTCCTCTCACTACAACAACAACAACCAGGAGAACTGTATTCCTCTCACTACAACAACAACAACCAGGAGAACTGTATTCCTCTCACTACAACAACAACAACCAGGAGAACTGTATTCCTCTCACTACAACAACAACCAGGAGAACTGTATTCCTCTCACTACAACAACCAGGAGAACTGTATTCCTCTCACTACAACAACAACAACCAGGAGAACTGTATTCCTCTCACTACAACAACAACAACCAGGATAACTGTATTCCTCTCACTACAACAACAACAACCAGGATAACTGTATTCCTCTCACTACAACAACAACAACCAGGATAACTGTATTCCTCTCACTACAACAACAACAACCAGGAGAACTGTATTCCTCTCACTACAACAACAACCAGGAGAACTGTATTCCTCTCACTACAACAACAACAACAACCAGGAGAACTGTATTCCTCTCACTACAACAACAACAACCAGGAGGGTCATGTTCATGTTTTCACAGCTCTTTTTAACATGTTCCAGTCCGTTTCCTTCCCAATGAACACGACCCTGGGTCCGTGCTGCCCCACAGCCTAAGCGACAAGCCCACAACCCGTTCAGAATGGTGGAAGAAGTAGCTCAATATTATGTAGTGTTTATAACATTCTAGACTAGTCCGATTCATGTTTTCACAGCTCTTTTTAACATTTCAGACCATTCTGTTTCATGTTTTCACATCTCTTGAACCATAACACTCCAACACTGCCAAACCCAAAGCTGAACTGTTGAGAATGTTTGGCTTCATGACATCATCGTATAGGCTAATTAGAAGCACTTATTTTACATAAATCCTCATCACACCACAGAGTGGGCTTTTTTCTAAATGTCTGCCAATGTATTAAACTGTATTTCACTCGGCCCTACTCCATGGAGCAGAACTTGAGTAGAATTTAACCGTAACCACAGAACAATGGAAGCCATACCCTGAGATTCCGGAATCGACTGGGGTTGCCAGGTCCGTCGCTGTTCCGGTCTAAAATCTTAAAATCCTGTTTAATCACTTGTGGATTATTTCTCCCTCAAATCCCTCCATTGTTGTGGCAAGCCAAAACAGCTAATAGATAACCTGTCATAACTCTGATAGCCCGTCCGTGGGACTGGAGAAACTGGGTTAACATGGTGGGTCATGGGGTAAAGCTGGTCCTAATTCAGACCTAGGGAGGTCAAGTCTGCCCATCCATAAACACATTTATGGGAGTAACATATGTGTTCATAGTGATACTATTCATCATGTAAGTGTTTGTTTTGTGATTACCACTATCAACCAGCCACACACACAAACATGGGCATCTCTAACACGCTCACTCTTAAAGCCAACCTGACTACATTTGTATCCTCAATGTCCTATGGGGAAACTGTTAGATATGTCTCTATTCCTCATAACACTCATAAATCCATCCTCCACCTGATCATAGTCCTCCACCTATCATGCTCCTGTCATGCTCCTATCATGCTCCTATCATGCTCCTGTTAGAGAGGGAAGTTTGATATGGCTGGATTACTCTGGTTTACTCCAGTCATAGTTGACTTTTCCCCCCTAACTCTATTGCAGTGGCTCCCACAACCCTAACTCTATTGCAGTGGCTCCCACAACCCTAACTCTATTGCAGTGGCTCCCACAACCCTAACTCTATTGCAGTGGCTCCCACAACCCTAACTCTATTGCAGTGGCTCCCACAACCCTAACTCTATTGCAGTGGCTCCCACAACCCTAACTCTATTGCAGTGGCTCCCACAACCCTAACTCTATTGTAGTGGGTCCCGCAACCCTAACTCTATTGTAGTGGCTCCCACAACCCTAACTCTATTGCAGTGAGTCCCACAACCCTAACTCTATTGCAGTGGGTCCAACAACCCTAACTCTATTCCAGTGGCTCCCACAACCCTAACTCTATTCCAGTGGCTCCCACAACCCTAACTCTATTGCAGTGGGTCCCACAACCCTAACTCTATTGCAGTGGCTCCCACAACCCTAACTCTATTGCAGTGGCTCCCACAACCCTAACTCTATTGCAGTGGCTCCCACAACCCTAACTCTATTGCAGTGGCTCCCACAACCCTAACTCTATTGCAGTGGCTCCCACAACCCTAACTCTATTGCAGTGGCTCCCACAACCCTAACCCTATTGCAGTGGCTCCCACAACCCTAACCCTATTGCAGTGGCTCCCACAACCCTAACCCTATTGCAGTGGCTCCCACAACCCTAACCCTATTGCAGTGGCTCCCACGTTGTCTTTGTGACCCACTGGACAAATCTCAAACGGCACCCTATCTGGAGAGAGAAAGAGGGGTGTACAGGAAGAGACATAAGGGCACAGAGAGAAGAGAGAAAGAGGGGTGTACAGGAAGAGACATAAGGGCACAGAGAGAAGAGAGAGAAAGAGGGGGTACAGGAAGAGACATAAGGGCACAGAGAGAAGAGAGAGAAAGAGGGGGTGCAGGAAGAGACATGAGGGCACAGAGAGAAGAGAGAGAAAGAGGGGTGTACAGGAAGAGACATAAGGGCACAGAGAGAAGAGAGAAAGAGGGGTGTACAGGAAGAGACATAAGGGCACAGAGAGAAGAGAGAGAAAGAGGGGGTACAGGAAGATACATGAGGGCACAGAGAGAAGAGAGAGAAAGAGGGGGTGCAGGAAGAGACATGAGGGCACAGATAGAAGAGAGAGAAAGAGGGGGTACAGGAAGATGCATGCAAAAGCTGTATGGTCAGATAAGGGCATGTCACAAGATGCCAGAAGGCTGAGTTATGAACAGAGAGGATGTGTTTTCATCCCACACTATGAACATAAAGCACTAGGACTGACCTTTGGTCCAGAAAATATAAAGGCAACATGTAAAGTGTTGGTCCCATGTTTTATGAGCTGAAATAAAAGATCCCAGAAATGTTCCATACACACAAAAAGCTTATTTCTCTGAATATTGCGCATAAATCTGTTTACATCCCTGTTAGTGAGCATTTCTCCTTTGCCAAGATAATCCATCCACCTGACAGGTGTGGCATATCAAGAAGACGGTTTAGCAGCATGATCATTACATAGGTGCACATTGTACTGGGGACAATAAAAGGTCACTCTAAAATGTGCAGTTTGTCACACAACATAATGCCACAGATGTCTCAAGTTTTGAAGGAGAAGCAATTGGCATGCTGGAATGGAATGTCCACCAGAGTTGTTGCCAGAGAATTGAATGTTAATTTCTCTACCATAAGCCGTGTAACGTCATTTTAGAGAATTTGGCAGTGTGTACAACCGGCCTCACAACCGCAGACCACGTGTAACTACACCAACCCAGAACCTCCACATCCAGCTTCTTCACCTGTTGGATCGTCTGAGAAGAGCCACCCGGACAGTTGATGAAACTGAGGAGTATTTCTGTCTGGAATAAAGCCCTTTTGTAGGGGAAAACTCATTCTGATTGACTGGGCCTGGCTCCCCAGTGGGTGGACCTGGCTCCCCAGTGGGTGGACCTGGCTTACCAGTGGGTGGGTCTGGCTTCCCAGTGAGTGGGTCTGGCTCCCCAGTGGGTGGGTCTGGCTCCCCAGTGGGTGGGTCTGGCTCCCCAGTGGGTGGGTCTGGCTCCCCAGTGGGTGGGCCTGGCTCCCCAGTGGGTGGGCCTGGCTCCCCAGTGGGTGGGTCTGGCTCCCCAGTGGGTGGGTCTGGCTCCCCAGTGTTTGGGTCTGGCTCCCCAGTGGGTGGGTCTGGCTCCCCAGTGGGTGGGTCTGGCTCCCCAATGTTTGGGTCTGGCTCCCCAGTGGGTGGGCCTGGCTCCCCAGTGGGTGGGTCTGTCTCCCCAGTGTTTGGGTCTGGCTCCCCAGAGGGGTTTCTCCTCCTTTCTCCTTCTGTTTTCTCTCATCTCCTTCTCTAACACCAGGGGATCTGTTGAACTTGTGTGGGAGGGGTGGAGTGTGTGTGTGTGTGTGTGGATTGTAGTGCAGAAAGATAAACGTTAGACCCATGATGGAAGCAGATGTCTTGTGCCTCAGAATGGGTCTTAATGTTGAGGTGAAAATGTGCTCCGTGGTTCTGCCCAGCACCTGCTAAACCATCTCTCTCTCTCCCTTTATTTGTCTTGGTGAGCCCTCTCATTCTGTCCTGTGGGGGGATTATTTGGCCGTTGAGTTGGAATCACAGATCCATTTGTGAATCATAGTTTTCTCCTTAATGTTCTAGTGTTATCCTGTTAGGTTGAAGCACAGTGAATTCAGGAAAGTATTCAGACCCCTTCGCTTTTTCCACATTTTGTTACATTACAGCCTTATTTGAAAACGTATTAAATACATTTTTTACATCATCAATCTACACACAAAACCCCATAATGACGAAGCAAAAACATATTTTTTCTTCTTTAAAAAAAACATTTTAGCAAAACCAGAAATACCTTACATAAGTATTCAGACCCTTTACTATGAGACTCGAAATTCAGCTCCGGTGCATCCTGTTTCCATTGATCATTCTTGAGATGTTTCTACAACTTGATCAGAGTCCACCTGTGGTAAATTCAATTGATTGGACATGATTTGGAAAGGCACACACCTGTCTATATAAGGTCCCACAGTTGACAGTGCATGTAAGAGCAAAAACCTTGGTTGGAGAGGTGACCAAGAACCCGAAAGGTCACTCTGACAGAGCTCCAGAGTTCCTCTGTGGAGATGGGAGAACATTCCAGAAGGACAACCATCTCTGCAGCACTCTACCAATCAGGCCTTTATGGTAGAGTGGCCAGATGGAAGCCACTCCTCAGTAAAAGGCACGACAGCCCGCTTGGAGTTTGCCAAAAGGCACCTTAAGGACTCTGACTATGAAAAACAGGATTCTCTGGTCTGATGAAATCAAGATTGAACTCTTTGGCCTGAATGCCAAGCGTCATGTCTTGAGGAAACCTGGCACCATGCCTACAGTGAAGCATAGTGGCAGCATCATGTCTGGAGGAAACCTGGCACCATGCCTACAGTGAAGCATAGTGGCAGCATCACGTCTGGAGGAAACCTGGCACCATGCCTACAGTGAAGCATAGTGGCAGCATCATGTCTGGAGGAAACCTGGCACCATCCCTACAGTGAAGCATAGTGGCAGCATCATGTCTGGAGGAAACCTGGCACCATGCCTACAGTGAAGCATAGTGGCAGCATCATGTCTGGAGGAAACCTGGCACCATGCCTACAGTGAGGCATAGTGGCAGCATCATGTCTGGAGGAAACCTGGCACCATCCCTACAGTGAAGCATAGTGGCAGCATCATGTCTGGAGGAAACCTGGCACCATGCCTACAGTGAGGCATAGTGGCAGCATCATGTCTGGAGGAAACCTGGCACCATCCCTACGGTGAAGCATGGTGGTGGCAGCATCATGCTGTGGGGATGTTTTTCAGCGGCAGGGACTGGGAGACCAGTCAAGCTCGAGGTAAAGATGAACGGAGAAAATTATGGAGAGATCCTTGATGAAAACCTGCTCCAGAACGCTCAGGACCTCAGACTGGGGCGAAGGTTCACCTTCCAATAGGACAAAGACCCTAAGCACACAGCCAAGACAAAGCAGGAGTGGCTTCAGGACAAGTCTCTGAATGTCAGAAAGAAGGAAGAAGACTTGAGGCTGTAATCGCTGCCAAAGGTGCTTCAACAAAGTACTGAGTAAAGGGTCTGAGTACTTATGTAAATGTGATATTTCTGGTTTTTATTTAGAATACATTTTTAAAAAATCTTTAAAATCAGTTGTTTCTTTGTCGTTATGGGGTATTGTGATGTCGTTATGGGGTATTGTGTGTATACTGATGAGGGAACAAAAAAATGTCATCCATTTTAGAATAAGGCTGTAACATCACAAAATGTGGAAAATGTCAAGGGGTCTGAATACTTTCTGAATGCACTGTATGCCACGTCTCAAAGCACTGTGAGCTCAACATGAACGTAACACCCAGTCAGGTGTAAGGTGTCACATCTCAAAGCACTGTGAGCTCAACATGAACGTAACACCCAGTCAGGTGTAAGGTGTCACATCTCAAAGCACTGTGAGCTCAACATGAACGTAACACCCAGTCAGGTGTAAGGTGTCACATCTCAAAGCACTGTGAGTTCAACATGAACGTAACACCCAGTCAGGTGTAAGGTGTCACATCTCAAAGCACTGTGAGTTCAACATGAACGTAACACCCAGTCAGGTGTAAGGTGTCACATCTCAAAGCACTGTGAGCTCAACATGAACGTAACACCCGGTCAGGTGTAAGGTGTCACATCTCAAAGCACTGTGAGTTCAACATGAACGTAACACCCAGTCAGGTGTAAGGTGTCACATCTCAAAGCACTGTGAGCTCAACATGAACGTAACACCCAGTCAGGTGTAAGGTGTCACATCTCAAAGCACTGTGAGCTCAACATGAACGTAACACCCAGTCAGGTGTAAGGTGTCACATCTCAAAGCACTGTGAGCTCAACATGAACGTAACACCCAGTCAGGTGTAAGGTGTCACATCTCAAAGCACTGTGAGCTCAACATGAACGTAACACCCAGTCAGGTGTAAGGTGTCACATCTCATAGCACTGTGAGCTCAACATGAACGTAACACCCAGTCAGGTGTAAGGTGTCACATCTCATAGCACTGTGAGCTCAACATGAACGTAACACCCAGTCAGGTGTAAGGTGTCACATCTCATAGCACTGTGAGCTCAACATGAACGTAACACCCAGTCAGGTGTAAGGTGTCACATCTCAAAGTTCATAAGACTGTTAAATAATGAACCAAATAGCTACCCAGAATATCTGCATTGACCCTTTTTACACTGTTTGGCCTCATCACATACACTGCTACTACTGTTTATCTATCCATCCTGTGGTCTAGTCACTTTATTCCTACTTATATATGAATGACGTGATCGATGGCTTTGTTCATTCACATATACAATCATTGCTCCGTGTGTGTGTGTGTGGGAAAATGCACTCCAGTCCCAGTGCTGTGGAGCGTGACCACTGTAGAAAACAGTATGGATGATCTGTGATAAGGCCAGAACTCCATTATTCAGCTGTGTGATTGGTGTAAGTTTCTCCTATGGGATAGTGTGAGAAAACACAAGATAAACATACAGAGATAAGAGAATGAGAGAAAGGGCAATTTGCAGACATAACTGGTATTGCACCTATTGGAGACATGGAGGAGGGTGAGGGAGGGAGGGAGGGAGAGGTGGACGGAACAAGGGGGTGTGGGAATGGAGGGGCTCCCTGTGGACTGACTTGGACATGGGAACACAGAGAGGCACTAACGAAGCGTGGCCGCCCCTCACTGACTTCACAGGGCTGGGGTGGGTAGAGAGAGGGATGGAGGGGTTCAGTCCAATCTGCAGGACTGTGAGAGAAAGAGAGGTGTGTGTGTGTGTGTGAGAGAGGGAGATGGAAATAGGGGGTAGCAGGGCCCCTATTCAGTTCCACTTACATCAGAAACAACCAAAACACCTTGGTTTGAACAAGGGACCAATCACAGCACTTTTCCAGAAGTCAGTATGTACAACATGTCCTTGTTCTCATTCAGCTTCTCAGAGTTCAACTCTGGATGTCTATTTGCTGTGTGCTTTGGGTTACACAGACACACACAGACAGTTCCGTGTCCCTATAGTCAGCGGTATCAGGGAGAACAGTCAGTCTACTCCAGTCTGTCGTTAGATTCATATTTATACATCATGATATCACCACTCAATGTGGTTGATTTGTGTGTGTGTGTGTTTGTGTGTGACATTCAGCCATAGAATGGGCCTGATTGACCAGCCAGTTGTGTTCAGTGGGGCACAGCGTTGGGGAACGTTCAGATAAATATAGATATATAACATAGAACAGATATTCTGAAAGGTCTGCGTTTTTATCAGACCCTCCACATCTTCCTCACTATCAACAACCATCCCTCCCTCTATCACGGTCTGTCTGTCCTCCTCTCTCTCTGACCATGATGCCTCTGTCATTCTCATGGAGGGACTGTGATGTGAAGCTGTAACCTCACACACCACTTCCCTTCTGACTCTATTACAGGAAGTCCCCTGGACACTACTCTCTCTGTGTGTGTGTGTGTGTGTGTGTGTGTGTGTGTGTGTGTGTGTGTGTGTGTGTGTGTGTGTGTGTGTGTGGAATTTTTGTGCTCAATTTGTAGTTTAATGTCAGAAATGTGCTTGCTTTGATTAATATGTTGATATTCTTTATAATGACCAGCTAATTAGCCAAATATATATATATATATATATATTGTAACATATTGCTGAGGGAGGATATCTGTAGTGCAAGTTAAGGTTCATAGTACTGAACTACGACATGTAGCATTTCTCTTGTGAGTGGTGTGTTTCCCATCTAGTGGTTGGTGATTGAAACTACAGTAAACTGGCCTGTTGATTTTTGTGATTGATTCAACTTGTTTTGCAACTTGTTGAAAATCTTCTCTCTCTTTGTATCTTTTTCCCTCTTCTCTATCTCCTCGCCCTCCTCTCTCTCTCCTCCCCCTCCTCTCTCTCTCTCTCTCTCTCTCTTCCCCCTCCTCTCTCTCTCTCTCTCTCACACACTATCTTCCCCCTCCTCTCTTTCTCTCTCTCACTCTCTCTCTCTCTCTCCCCTCTACTCTCTCTCCTCTACTCCCTTATCCCTCTACTCTCTCTCTCCTCTCTCTACACTCTCTCTTTCCTCTCTCTCTCCTCCCTCTACTATCTCTCTTCTCCCCCTCCTCTCTCTCTTCTCCCTGCTCTCTCTCTTCTCCCTCTACTCCCTCTCCATCTTCCCCCCCTCTTCTCCATTCTCAGGACCCTGATGCCTTTGTTTGACCCTGACTCAGGCCTCCTCACAGTATCTGGGATGGTAAGATGTAGTTTGTTGTCTCCCTTAACAGATAGTATGAAGGCAGCTGGCCTCATTTCATCTTTAACTATAATCTTCCTCAGTAAATACATGTCTGCTTTGTTCTCTCTTCCATAGGGAGATAGTGTCATTGACTGCTTCGAGGTGTCTGCCACTGAACCATTCCTTTCCCAAGGTAAGGACAGATCTTCAGTGGTTGTTCATTTTCCAGTACTGTCCTCCTACCTCTCCCACTCCCTCTCTCACAAACCCAGGTCTGTCCTCCTACCTCTCCCACTCCCTCTCTCACACACCCAGGTCTGTCCTCCTACCTCTCCCACTCCCCCTCTCACACACCCAGATCTGTCCTCCTACCTCTTCCACTCCCTCTCTCACAAACCCAGGTCTGTCCTCCTACCTCTCCCACTCCCTCTCTCACACACCCAGGTCTGTCCTCCTACCTCTCCCACTTCCTCTCACACACCCAGGTCTGTCCTCCTACCTCTCCCACTCCCTCTCTCACACACCCAGGTCTGTCCTCCTACCTCTTCCACTCCCTCTCTCACACACCCAGGTCTGTCCTGCTACCTCTCACACACCCAGGTCTGTCCTGCTACCTCTCCCACTCCCTCTCTCACACACCCAGGTCTGTCCTGCTACCTCTCCCACTCCCTCTCTCACACACCCAGGTCTGTCCACTTACCTCTCCCACTCCCTCTCACACACCCAGGTCTGTTCTCCTACCTCTCCCACTCCCTCTCTCACACACCCAGGTCTGTCCTACTACCTCTCACACACCCAGGTCTGTTCTCCTACCTCTCCCACTCCCTCTCACACACCCATGTCTGTTCTCCTACCTCTCCCACTCCCTCTCTCACACACCCTGGTCTGTCCTGCTACCTCTTCCACTCCCTCTCTCACACACCCAGGTCTGTCCTCCTACCTCTCCCACTCCCTCTCTCACACACCCAGGTCTGTCCTGCTACCTCTCACACACCCAGGTCTGTTCTCCTACCTCTCCCACTCCCTCTCACACACCCAGGTCTGTTCTCCTACCTCTCCCACTCCCTCTCTCACACACCCAGGTCTGTCCTGCTACCTCTTCCACTCCCTCTCTCACACACCCAGGTCTGTCCTCCTACCTCTCCCACTCCCTCTCTCACACACCCAGGTCTGTCCTCTAATCTCTACTTCTTTCTCCCTCTTATTCTCTCCTCATCTCTTTCTCTCCAGTGAGCCACTGTCTGACGGACGCCCCAACGCGAGGCGTTGCCATGGTACCCAAGTTGGCATTGGATGTCCTGTCCTGTGAGGTCATGCGGGTCCTGCAGCTGACAGACAGCTTCATCGTGCCAATCAACTACCACGTGCCCCGCAAGGTCCAGTATCTCTCAGGCTACTGTAACAGCAGATCCATCTGTCATTTTGATGTCATGGCAACAGTTCTTTCCCTGTACTTGTTTCTAAACTGATGGGGGGGGGACTGTCTTTGTAGTCACTGAGGAAAATAAAGTTATGGAATGAGCAACCATTCAACAAGCCTTTATGTCTTCCATTTTAGAGTATGTCTGCTTTGTGTGTATCTAATTCAGTCAGGACAGGAGTTCCATGCAGACCTGTACCCAGACACCTTGGGCCGGACAGCAGCCATGTCAGCTGCAGAGTGGTGGAAAGGTGGCGAGAAACAGGTACCACCATCACTCTACACAATATAACTCTAATCTGTATTCTAACTTGGATGTACCACCATCACTCTACACAATATAACTCTAATATGTATTCTAACTTGGATGTACCACCATCACTCTACACAATATAACTCTAATCTGTATTCTAACTTGGATACAATGTGCATACAGTACCAATAGAAGTGCTTGGTTTTTGGCGCGGTTTGTACTTCAGGACCAAGCAATAGCCAGCTGTTCTCTTAAACATCCAATCATGGGTGTCTTCTCAGGTTGAGAAGGTCAGTGTCAACCCATCCAATCGTCAGAAGCCTAACAACGCTAAAACAGCCAATCAGACGGCTGCTAAGAAAGAGCTGCCCAGTGGGAGGAGCAAAGAGGTCAGAGTCCAGCATCATCTGTTCTCCTCCTCCTCTATGGGTCGCTTTCATTTCTCTTTTGGCTCCCTCCGTTCCCTCATTCCCTCATTCCCTCCGCTCCCTCATTCCCTCCGCTCCCTCATTCCCTCCGTTCCCTCCGTTCCCTCATTCCCTCCGTTCCCTCATTCCCTCCGTTCCCTCATTCCCTCTGTTCCCTCCGTTCCCTCTGTTCCCTCATTCCCTCCGTTCCCTCATTCCCTCTGTTCCCTCATTCCCTCCGTTCCCTCATTCCCTCCGATCCCTCATTCCCTCCGTTCCCTCATTCCCTCCGATCCCTCATTCCCTCCGTTCCCTCATTCCCTCCGATCCCTCATTCCCTCCGTTCCCTCATTCCCTCCGTTCCCTCATTCCCTCCGTTCCCTCATTCCCTCCGTTCCCTCATTCCCTCAGTTCCCTCATTCCCTCCGATCCCTCATTCCCTCTGTTCCCTCATTCCCTCCGTTCCCTCATTCCCTCCGTTCCCTCATTCCCTTCGTTCCCTCATTCCCTCCGTTCCCTCATTCCCTCCGTTTCCTCATTCCCTCCGTTCCCTCATTCCCTCTGTTCCCTCATTCCCTCAGTTCCCTCATTCCCTCCGTTCCCTCATTCCCTCCGTTCCCTCATTCCCTCCGTTCCCTCATTCCCTCCGTTCCCTCATTCTCTCCGATCCCTCATTCCCTCTGTTCCCTCATTCCCTCCGTTCTCTCCACTCCCTCATTCCCTCTGTTCCCTCATTCTCTCCGATCCCTCATTCCCTCTGTTCCCTCCATTCTCTCCACTCCCTCATTCCCTCCGTTCCCTCATTCTCTCCGATCCCTCATTCCCTCTGTTCCCTCCGTTCTCTCCACTCCCTCATTCCCTCCGTTCCCTCATTCCATCCGTTCCCTCATTCCCTCTGCTAGCAACTACCTTTTTATTGTATTTTTAATACAGAGGGAATTTGGATTTTGCTTTTGCTTTATTTTCTCTCAAATTGTTTTCATATTATTGCATCGGGCCACACATACAGTATTGATTGAATATATTGGATTAACCTGTGAGTATCTAAAGTCTGTAGATTAAAGTATTCTGTAAACCTGTGAGTATCTAAAGTCTGTAGATTAAAGTAGTCTGTAAACCTGTGAGTATCTAATGTCTGTAGATTAAAGTATTCTGTAAACCTGTGAGTATCTAATGTCTGTAGATTAAAGTAGTCTGTAAACCTGTGAGTATCTAAAGTCTGTAGATTAAAGTATTCTGTAAACCTGTGAGTATCTAATGTCTGTAGATTAAAGTATTCTGTAAACCTGTGAGTATCTAATGTCTGTAGATTAAAGTATTCTGTAAACCTGTGAGTATCTAATGTCTGTAGATTAAAGTATTCTGTAAACACTGTGAGTATCTAAAGTCTGTAGATTAAAGTAGTCTGTAAACCTGTGAGTATCTAAAATCTGTAGATTAAAGTAGTCTGTA
This sequence comes from Oncorhynchus clarkii lewisi, assembly GCF_045791955.1. Taxonomy (NCBI): domain Eukaryota; kingdom Metazoa; phylum Chordata; class Actinopteri; order Salmoniformes; family Salmonidae; genus Oncorhynchus; species Oncorhynchus clarkii. The sequence continues at coordinate 97,997 of NW_027260840.1, forward strand.
AACCTGTGAGTATCTAAAATCTGTAGATTAAAGTAGTCTGTAAACCTGTGAGTATCTAATGTCTGTAGATTAAAGTATTCTGTAAACACTGTGAGTATCTAAAGTCTGTAGATTAAAGTAGTCTGTAAACCTGTGAGTATCTAATGTCTGTAGATTAAAGTATTCTGTAAACACTGTGAGTATCTAAAGTCTGTAGATTAAAGTAGTCTGTAAACCTGTGAGTATCTAAAATCTGTAGATTAAAGTAGTCTGTAAACCTGTGAGTATCTAAAGTCTGTAGATTAAAGTAGTCTGTAAACCTGTGAGTATCTAAAGTCTGTAGATTAAAGTAGTCTGTAAACCTGTGAGTATCTAATGTCTGTAGATTAAAGTATTCTGTAAACACTGTGAGTATCTAAAGTCTGTAGATTAAAGTAGTCTGTAAACCTGTGAGTATCTAAAATCTGTAGATTAAAGTAATCTGTAAACCTGTGAGTATCTAAAGTCTGTAGATTAAAGTAGTCTGTAAACACTGTGAGTATCTAAAGTCTGTAGATTAAAGTAGTCTGTAAACCTGTGAGTATCTAATGTCTGTAGATTAAAGTAGTCTGTAAACCTGTGAGTATCTAATGTCTGTAGATTAAAGTATTCTGTAAACCTGTGAGGATCTAAAGTCTGTAGATTAAAGTATTCTGTAAACCTGTGAGTATCTCAAGTCTGTAGATTAAAGTAGTCTGTAAACCTGTGAGTATCTCAAGTCTGTAGATTAAAGTAGTCTGTAAACCTGTGAGTATCTAAAGTCTGTAGATTAAAGTAGTCTGTAAACCTGTGAGTATCTAAAGTCTGTAGATTAAAGTATTCTGTAAACCTGTGAGTATCTTTGGATAAAGACATCTGGTTTAGTGACCATATTATTAGTATTATTCCTTCTCTCTAGAAAGTATTTTATATTAATCAGACCTTATACACTATATTGGATATATACACTGGGTGATTCGGCCCTGTTGCTGATTGGCTGAAAGCCGTGGTAAATCAGACCATATACCACTGGTATGACAAAACATTTATTTTTACTGCTCTAATTACGTTGGTAACCAATTTATTATAGCAATAAGGCACCTCAGGGATTTGTGATATATTGCCAATATACCACGGCTAAGGGCTGTATCCAGGCACTCCGCGTTGTGTTGTGCATCAGAAAAGCCCTTAGCAGTAGTATATTGGCCATATACCACACCCCCTCGGGCCTTATTGTTTAATTATATGATTGTATATTGTATATGTATTACTGTTGTTCTTCCTCTCCAGGAGGCTCCAGTGCGAGGCTGCTCCACCTCCAGCAGTCCCCTGAGCTCCCCCAGCAGCAGTGCTGCCCCGTCCCGCTCCCCCTCCTCCACCTCTGGCCTCTCCTCAGGCTTCCTCCCCAGCCCCAGCCAGAGTGCCAAAGCCATCAGCAGCATGTTGGGTAAGGCTGTTTGGGAAACAGTAGCAGTGCTCCGTCCCACACACACACAAACACACATATACGTGAATACACACACACACCACACATACACATACACATACACACACATACACACACCACACACACATCCTTACCCATCAGCAACATGTTGAGTAAAGCTGTTTTGGGAAACTGTAGTGGTACTACATTACCCACAATGCTCTGTGTTACATATCCGGTTATGGTATTAGGAAGTATGTTATGTAAGATTTGACAGTGTCAGTCTCAATGCTAGGTAAGGCTCTCTCTCTCATCTCTCATCTAATTTCCCTACCTTGTCATTATCTTATTATAATGTCCTGCTGACTGTTGGTTTGAGCTGTATTTACAACTGAACTGTGTGAGAGAGAGAGAGTTGGTGGTTTGGACTAATCTGAACCTGTCTGACGATCCAATCCTACACACTGCTAGCATATCAAGACAGCACAAACAGATCTGGGACCAGGCACACTGCCAGTATCCCCTGTCTGATGTAGCCTGTTACCATTCTAAATGTGTTGTAACCAACTTGTTTGTTAACCATACAAGAGCTTCCCACAGCACATATAGTATGGGACTAGGTTACTAATAATATACCTGGGTTGTGTTCATTGGGTACTGCGTAACAAAATGTTTCGCAACAGAAAACTAAAACAAGCATTTCTTATTGGACCAGGTACATCATTGTAAATAATTTCTTCAGGTTGGTGCCTAATGAACAAGACCCAGGTTACAAATAATGTAGCTAAGGTCTAAAATCACCCTGCTCTCCTCCTCCCTCTCTCTCCCTCTCCTCCTCCTCCCTCTCTCTCCCTCTCCCTCCCTCCCTCTCCTCCTCCTCCTCCCTCTTTCTCCCTCTCTCCCCCTCCCTCCCTCTCCTCCTCCTCCCTCTCTCTCCATCCCTCTCCTCCCTCTCTCTCCCTCTCCCTCCCTCTCCTCCTCCCCCAGGTCCCAGCAGTAAGTTTCGTCACCTGCAGGGTGCGGTGCTTCACAGAGACACCCACTTCACCAACCTGAAGGGGCTCAACCTCACCACGCCCGGAGAGTGTGATGGCTTCTGTGCCAACCGCCATCGCGTGGCCGTGCCACTCGCCACCGCCGGGGGTCAGATCGCCATCTTTGAGGTACTTCCACACTTAGAAAATGGAAGATAATGTGTCTTTATCCAAAATATTGTAGTATTCTTTTAGTTATTTTCATTTGTCCTTATATGTATCTTTTTTAAGTGAGCCCTGGCCAAGAAAGCAGAGTTCTGCTAAAGTGAGGGTGTTTTATGGCTGTGGCTTATTAGTTGGAGGGGAGTAGACAACACTTCAACTAACATGAAATAATATGCAGCCGCCACAGCATTACATTACAGTAGAATGTCATCAGATAATAGGAATGAATAGTGTAAATAGTCATTTAGGATTTCTGACACCATATTAGACCAAAGATGTGGCTTTATTGGTCCACACATTAAAGAAAGAGGGATGTATCTCACTGCCCCCCTCCTCAGTTGTCTCAGGCTGGGAAGCTAGCGGACACGGGCCTGCCCACCATCCAGAACTCTGTCAACGTGGCTGACTTCTCCTGGGACCCCTTCAACAGTCACAGGCTGGTGGTGGCGGGCGACGATGCTAAGATCCGTGTGTGGCAGGTGCCTGAGGGGGGTCTGACAGAGACCCTGACTGAGCCAGAGACCATCTTGCAGGGTAAGACACACTCCACAGGGGCCTGGAGACCAATTAAGTTCAAGTAAAGTAGATTTCAATTGAATGAAGTTAGACTCCGAGCTGGGGCTTTTGGGGTCCAATGTGAAATATCTGATATGTAGATGTGTGAGTGAAGCCACATATGTATCAGTACTCTATCCTTCATTCAATGAGTGACAGAAATGAAATGAACAGGATACCGGTATGCAATTTGCTACAGTGTGTCTTATTATCCTTATATATAGCCTTATACTGTGTGACTACTGAATCTATCAATAGAAATAAATCATATCTTGATAGAATGTGAGTGAGTGACAGGTGTTTTGACCAATCACAGGCCACACTGAGAAGATCTACTCAGTCAAGTTCCACCCCCTGGCGTCGGGCCTGCTGGCATCCTCCTCCTACGACCAGACGGTGCGCCTGTGGAACCTGGAGTCTGGGGACGAGGTCAAAGCGCTCCGGGGACACCAGGATCAGGTGACGGAGGAGGAGGGAAAGGGGCGGGACATAAGGAATATTGGTATTGGCAGGGGGTGGAACCACTGGTTTTGTTAGAGAATAGGGACGTGGTAAAATGTATCTGGGATAATAATAATGATTGATGGATGGATATTGATTGATTGATCCTACCTACAGTATGTACAAGGAACGCGCTTGTCTCCTTCGCTTCATTTCAACTTTTCACTCGTTCCTTTCTCTGTTCCCTCTCCTGCCTGGTGTGCATATAGATATTTGGGATGGCGTGGAGTCCGGATGGTAAACTCCTGGCCACGGTGTGTAAGGATGGGAAACTGCGCATTTACGACCCTCGCAAGTCTGCTGACCCAGTACAGGTGTGTGTACAGGACACCTGAGGAGTTGTTAACCTTTTTGGAGTATTTCCATATATCTCTCCTTGTCTCTCTCTCTGCAGGAGGGTGCAGGTCCTGAGGGCCACAGAGGGGCTCGTGTGGTGTGGGTGTGTGATGGAAAATACCTGATGGTGTCAGGATTCGACAGGTGAATATTTCTCTGTATTTCTGTTTGGTAGTTGAGCTTCAATTTGTGCTTAACAATCCATTTACCTTCATTTAATTCATTCAGTTCATCGTGTGTGTGACCATTCAGTTCATCGTGTGTGTATGACCATTCAGTTCATCGTGTGTGTATGACCATTCAGTTCATCGTGTGTGTGTGACCATTCAGTTCATCGTGTGTGTGTGACCATTCAGTTCATCGTGTGTGTGTGACCATTCAGTTCATCGTGTGTGTGTGACCATTCAGTTCATCGTGTGTGTGTGACCATTCAGTTCATCGTGTGTGTGTGACCATTCAGTTCATCGTGTGTGTGACCATTCAGTTCATCGTGTGTGTATGACCATTCAGTTCATCGTGTGTGTGTGACCATTCAGTTCATCGTGTGTGTGTGACCATTCAGTTCATCGTGTGTGTGTGACCATTCAGTTCATCGTGTGTGTGTGACCATTCAGTTCATCGTGTGTGTGTGACCATTCAGTTCATCGTGTGTGTGTGACCATTCAGTTCATCGTGTGTGTGTGACCATTCAGTTCATCGTGTGTGTGTGACCATTCAGTTCATCGTGTGTGTGTGACCATTCAGTTCATCGTGTGTGTGACCATTCAGTTCATCGTGTGTGTATGACCATTCAGTTCATCGTGTGTGTGTGACCATTCAGTTCATCGTGTGTGTGTGACCATTCAGTTCATCGTGTGTGTGTGACCATTCAGTTCATCGTGTGTGTGTGACCATTCAGTTCATCGTGTGTGTGTGACCATTCAGTTCATCGTGTGTGTGTGACCATTCAGTTCATCGTGTGTGTATGACCATTCAGTTCATCGTTTGTGTGTGACCATTCAGTTCATCGTGTGTGTGTGACCATTCAGTTCATCGTGTGTGTGTGACCATTCAGTTCATCGTGTGTGTGTGACCATTCAGTCTGACATGTAGTTCACCTATAATCTTGGTTCACACAAAAAACTGCACCAATGGCTTTATGGTCCTGGTGAACAAGAGGAAAACAACCCCTCTGACCCGAGACCTCATTGATGATGTCACCACAGTTCACCTCACCTTTGACCCCCGATGTGTTTCCCCCTTCTGCAGTCGCAGTGAGAGAACCCTGTACCTGCACTCCGTTGAGTCCCTGTCCTCCGGGGCCATCGCCAGCGCCCCCACCGACGTCTCACCCTCCACCCTCATTCCCTTCTACGACCCCGACACCAGTGTCGTCATCCTCACCGGAAAGGTAAACGACAACAAACAAACAAATAAACAGAGCATGTCTTTTGGATAGAAGAAAATAGAGCCCATATTGACTTGATGTTGTGTTGAAAGTCTGTTACAGACTCTTGTGCTTCATGATAATAATGCCTGCCTAGCCTGGTTCCCGATCTGTTTGTGCTGTCTTGCCAACTCCTATGTCTAGTAGACAACAAAAAACTATCTGGGACCGGGCTAATGTTGGTGGTGGTGGATTGGTAGATCCATACTGACTCCCCATACCCAGACTTTGACACGAGTAAACCTATACAGCCATTGTTGTTGTTTACATTTACCAGGGTGACACGCGAGTGTACATCTTTGAGATAGTGCCAGAAGCTCCCTATTTCCTGGAATGTGCCAGCTTCAACTCCTCAGAGCCCCACAAGGTATAGACTTTATGTTAACAGCATTTACATCCCTGCTTTTCCCTCTTTCTTTTCTCATTTCCTATATCCTGCTCCTTCTTATTACATGTTTTGTAATCAATAGATAAAAACATTTCCCTGAATTTGTGACTTGTATAAAATGTCTGTTTGACTGACTGACTGACTAATTGATGATCGTCAATCAATTACGCAGGCACCTGTAGACCTGTAGAATCTCTCTGCATGAACTTCCTGTTTCCTGTATTTAGGGCTTGGCCTTCCTGCCGAAGACTGAGTGTGTGGTGCAAGAGGTCGAGGTGGCCAGGGGTCTGAGACTCAGTAAGACCTCCATAGAGCCAGTGGCCTTCAGAGTCCCCCGCGTCAGAGTGAGTTATGGCTGAACGCTGCTATCTAGTGTATATATGGGGGGAAATAGGAAAAACCTGCAGTTATTTGATGACTTTTCAGACCAGGGCCTCAAAGAACTACCAGTAAAAAGGGTCTGCTATGTGAACCCCTGTTTGTACTTAGTCTGTGGAGTTGGAGCTGTTTGAGTTCTGAACTAATCCTGTCGTGTCTCGTCTCCCTCCTTCCTTCTCTCCGTCCGTCCACAGAAAGAGTTCTTTCAGGATGATGTGTACCCAGACACAGCAGTGTGGTGGGAGTCTTCTCTGACAGCCTCAGCCTGGCTGGCTGGTTCTGATGGGAAGCACCAGTCCATCAGCCTCAAGCCCAAAGACATGACCCCAGGTAGGGGCTAACCTCAACTCTGCCCAGGCACATATAGTACAAACAGTGGACTGAAGTCAACAGCATTACTGTTAGATCCACCTTTTAAATGTCAGATGAGAAGCCGAGCAGATACAGTTTATAAGGGGCAACCTATCAACTCTTTCATGGGCCAAGTCCTGGGTTTGACAAGATTATCTGCCTTGTGCTTTGACATGATGGTGACACTAGCTAAATCTATTCTGACAGCCAATCGTCAATCAACTCAATGTGAGGCAAAGATCTTCTATAACGTAGAATTGCCGATACAGGCTTTGAGCAAAGTCTTGTGGATCGGTGTACCTGGAATGACACACGTACAGTGGCAAGAGAAAGTATGTGAACCCTTTGGAATTACCTGCATTTCTGCAGAAATTGGTCATCAAATGTGATCTGATCTTCATCTAAGTCACAACAATAGACAAACACAGTGTGCTTAAACTAATAACACACACATTTTTGTATTTTTTTTTGTCTATATTTATTGTCTATTTAAACATTCACAATGTAGGTTAGAAACGGTATGTGAACCCCTAGGCTAATGACTTCTCCAAAAGCTAATTGGAGTCAGGAGTCAACTAACCTGGAGTCCAATCAATGAGACAAGATTGAGACAAGATTGCCCTTTAAAAAACACTCACATAATGTGAGTTTGCTATTCACAAGAAGCCTTGCCTGATGTGAACCATGCTTTGAACAAAAGAGATCTCAGAAGACCTAAGATTAAGAATTGTTGACTTGCAATAAGCTGGAAAGGGTTACAAAAGTATCTCTAAAAGCCTTGATGTTCATCAGTCCACAATAAGACAAATGGTCTATAAATGGAGAAAGTTCAGCACTGTTGCCACTCTCCCTAGGAGTGGCCGTCCTGCAAAGATGACTGCAAGAGCACAGCGCAGAATGCTCAATGAGGTTAAGAAGAATCCTAGAGTGTCAGCTAAAGACTTACAGAAATCTCTGGAACATGTTAACATCTCTGTTGACCAGTCTACGATACGTAAAACACTAAACAAGAATAGTGTTCATGGGAGGACACCACGGAAGAAGCCACTGCTGTCCAAAAAAACATTTGCTGCACGTCTGAAGTTTGCAAAAGTGCACCTGGATGTTCCACAACGCTGCTGGCAAAATATTCTGTGGACAGATGAACTACAGTTGAGTTGTTTGGAAGGAACACACAACACTCACTATGTGTGTAGAAAAAAAGGCACAGCACACCAGCATCAAAACCTCATCCTAAGTGTAAAGTATGGTGGAGGGAGTATCATGGTTTGGAGCTGCTTTGCTGCCTCAGGGCCTGGACAGCTTGCTGTCATTGATGGAAAAATGAATTCCCAAGAATTCAAGACATTTTGCAGGAGAATGTAAGGCTATCTGTCTGCCAATTGAAGCTCAACAGAAGTTGGGTGATGCAACAGGACAATGACCCAAAGCACAGAAGTAAATCAACAGCAGAATGGCTTCAACAGAAGAAAATGCACCTTCTGGAGTGGCCTAGTCAGAGTCCTGACCTAAACCCAACTTGAGATGCTGTGGCATGACCTCGAGAGCAGTTCACACCAGACATCCCAAGAATATTGCTGAACTGAAACAGTTTTGTAAAGATGCCATTCTAACACAACCCTGTATATACACAGTGGCCCTCTGCCATTCTAATACAACCCTGTATATACACAGTGGCCCACTGCTATTCTAACACAACCCAGTATATACACAGTGGCCCACTGCCATTCTAACACAACCCAGTATATACACAGTGGCCCACTGCCATTCTAACACAACCCAGTATATACACAGTGGCCCACTGCTATTCTAACACAACCCTGTATATACACAGTGGCCCTCTGCCATTCTAACACAACCCAGTATATACACAGTGGCCCACTGCCATTCTAACACAACCCAGTATATACACAGTGGCCCACTGCTATTCTAACACAACCCTGTATATACACAGTGGCCCTCTGCCATTCTAACACAACCCAGTATATACACAGTGGCCCACTGCCATTCTAACACAACCCTGTATATACACAGTGGCCCACTGCCATTCTAACACAACCCTGTATATACACAGTGGCCCTCTGCCATTCTAACACAACCCAGTATATACACAGTGGCCCACTGCCATTCTAACACAACCCAGTATATACACAGTGGCCCACTGCTATTCTAACACACCCCTGTATATACACAGTGACCCACTGCCATTCTGCCATTCTAACACAACCTTGTATATACACAGTGGCCCACTGCTATTCTAACACAACCCTGTATATACACAGTGGCCCACTGCCATTCTAACACAATCCCTCCCAACTCTCTGGTCTCACTGTCACTGTTTCTGTCTGTCCATCTGTCTGTCTGTCTGTCTGTCCTCTCAGTGAGTGAGGCGCCCAAGGAGGTCCAAGTGAGAAAGTACCTTCCATCCTCTCACTACCTGGAGGAGAAGACTGACGAGCAGAAGAAAGATGAGGTGTGTGTGTGTGTGTGTGTGTGTTGCTACTATCTGAATTAGTGATGCACTGATATGACATTTTTGGCCAATACCGATATCTGATGTTTTCCTTGCCCCAAAAAAATTATACCAATATTTTTTTTAAATTGCAGCCTTTTAAGTTAAATAGTTAACACACACACATGGACGCAGTGGTCTACGGCACTGCATCTCAGTGCAAGAGGCATTGTGGGATAGGTTAGGAATGCTGTGTAGCGCCACATTTTTCCTGGTGTCATTACGTCATGTACCTACGTTATATAGGTATGCACGTCAGCATATCACCCATATATCCTGCATCCCTAATCTGAACGTGTACAAGCATCTTATCTTAGTGAGTATTTCTCTGTGAGTGCAGCTAGCTAGACGCTTGGTGACTGTTTTGTCACGGTAATAGTGTGAATAGTTATTAGTAGTGATGGGATAATCTACATCTATATCATGTATGAACGTTTCATTTTCTGTTCATGTCCACGGCTTTGTGAAGTCCAGACAACTGCTTGCAGATTTTCTATTGGGCTAGATGTAAATATTCTGGTAGCAGATAGACCTAATAGTGTGTTAACCACTAGTCAGTAGTGGGACTATAGTGTGTTAACCATCTGTCTTGGTACTCACCACTAGTCAGTAGTGGGACTATAGTGTGTTAACCATCTGTCTTGGTACTCACCACTAGTCAGTAGTGGGACTATAGTGTGTTAACCATCTGTCTTGGTACTCACCACTAGTCAGTAGTGGGACTATAGTGTGTTAACCATCTGTCTTGGTACTCACCACTAGTCAGTAGTGGGACTATAGTGTGTTAACCATCTGTCTTGGTACTCACCACTAGTCAGTAGTGGGACTATAGTGTGTTAACCATCTGTCTTGGTACTCACCACTAGTCAGTAGTGGGACTATAGTGTGTTAACCATCTGTCTTGGTACTCACCACTAGTCAGTAGTGGGACTATAGTGTGTTAACCATCTGTCTTGGTACTCACCACTAGTCAGTAGTGGGACTATAGTGTGTTAACCATCTGTCTTGGTACTCACCACTAGTCAGTAGTGGGACTATAGTGTGTTAACCATCTGTCTTGGTACTCAGCACTAGTCAGTAGTGGGACTATAGTGTGTTAACCGTCTGTCTTGGTACTCAGCACTAGTCAGTAGTGGGACTATAGTGTGTTAACCACTAGTCAGTAGTGGGACTATAGTGTGTTAACCACTAGTCAGTAGTGGGACTATAGTGTGTTAACCATCTGTCTTGGTACTCACCACTAGTCAGTAGTGGGACTATAGTGTGTTAACCATCTGTCTTGGTAATCACCACTAGTCAGTAGTGGGACTATAGTGTGTTAACCATCTGTCTTGGTACTCACCACTAGTCAGTAGTGGGACTATAGTGTGTTAACCATCTGTCTTGGTACTCACCACTAGTCAGTAGTGGGACTATAGTGTGTTAACCATCTGTCTTGGTACTCAGCACTAGTCAGTAGTGGGACTATAGTGTGTTAACCGTCTGTCTTGGTACTCAGCACTAGTCAGTAGTGGGACTATAGTGTGTTAACCACTAGTCAGTAGTGGGACTATAGTGTGTTAACCACTAGTCAGTAGTGGGACTATAGTGTTTTAACCGTCTGTCTTGGTACTCACCACTAGTCAGTAGTGGGACTATAGTGTGTTAACCGTCTGTCTTGGTACTCACCACTAGTCAGTAGTGGGACTATAGTGTGTTAACCATATGTCTGTACTACAGCTGTTGAGTGCCATGATAGGCAAGCTGGGGAACATGGACGACAACCCTCTACCACAGGAGTCCTTCCAGGGAGTAGAAGACGATGAGTGGGTGAGTGACACACACACAAACACAAATGTACACACAGACACACACACACACACACACAAACACAAATGTACACACACACACATTTACCCATGCTCTTGTGTCTTTCAGGGTGACTAGTGTGTGTTGCCTTGCGGACTAATCAGGGTCCAGCAGTAGCCAAGGGCCTGTTGGACTGAAACGTGTCATTCCTGTGTGCCACTGATGTGTCCTATGTCAAAAGAACATCTCTCAAACACATAACATTAACCTGTCATTAGGGTTGTACAATTCTGTCAACAAAATGTCTAGGTTTTCCAGAAATACCAATTGGAGAATTCTTGGATTTCCTGCTTGTTTTCCTGGGAATTTTAGGGAAAGTTACCAGACTTTTGCAGCCCTACCTCCCATATCCTCGTATCATCCTCTAATACTCTGAGTACGTAGATGTTGCCTCTAACCATTGACTGAATCAGGATCAGATATGTTTTCCTCCCCATAATGTTTAAAGGTAGGACTGGGGTTTGGGAATCTGATCCTAGGTCTGTTGTTAAAGGCAACCTCACCCCAATTTGACCTTTGACTTGCAGCTGCCTTGTACTGTAAATAGCTAACATTCCTACCAGGCTAGATAGTTAAATGACTCCCAACACTCCCTTACAACCCAGCCCTTACCGCCACACTGGATGGACACCTGTGTGTCTGTCACCACTCCTAACCTTACACCTGTGTGTCTGTCACCACTCCTAACCTTACACCTGTGTGTCTGTCACCACTCCTAACCTTACACCTGTGTGTCTGTCACCACTCCTAACCTTACACCTGTGTGTCTGTCACCACTCCTAACCTTACACCTGTGTGTCTGTCACCACTCCTAACCTTACACCTGTGTCATAATAATAATGACTAGACCACTGCTTGCTTTTTTATGGGCCAATATGAACCATAGTCCATAATCTTCTAAACACAGTAACTATGAAAAAGTCAAACGCATGCACCTGAATACAGTATCTATGGTCTTCCAGATTTACCACCTCCTATGCATCACCATACATTAACACACACACACACACACACAAAGACTCACACTCCACCTGGATATCCCATCTGCACCTCCAGCTCCTGTAGTCCGTGGATGTTGGATGGTCTGTGGTATCCCTATACGATCTCAACAACACACAGCAAAAACACACAGACAGGGTACAACAGGGTAAACAGTCTTCAGGTTAAAGCATGGCTGGCTTCTATTGATAGGAATAGAATATTGTTTTGTTGTTTAGGTAGCTTCATTCTCTGGCCAGTGATAAAGACCTACTAACAGTCCTGTACCACTCCAGGGTCGTGTTCATTAATCACCAAACGGACGAAAACAACCTCAAATAGGGAGGGATTACCTGGATTTTCGTTTTCCGTTGCAAAGCATTTCAAAACGTTTTCCGTTGTGTGCCGTAATGAACGTGACCCAGGTGCATATCTTAGTTCAGCCACCAGATCTTGGGAGATAGTTTGTAGCATCGGGCTGTGCTCTGTTTTGGGGGACTCTAAAATGTGTGTGACGTTCTTACATGTGGGTGTCATGTATTGAAAAGCCAAAACACCCCCTGTGGGAGTTGTACAGGAGTGTGTCTGTGGATCTTTGAGGTTGTAATGTGGTGGGAAGTAGTATGTATCTGTACCTTTCTTTCTAGATTGATAGACTGTATAACTGGAATTCCTGTACCTCATATGTTAACACTTTGTCTTAAGACTGTTATTGAAGTATTCCTCACTAAAGGAGCTCATTCTTTTATTATACTGTAGTAAACAATCATTTTGTTACTTTTTCTTAATAACTTACAGTATTATTACTATATGATGCAATCACAGCAGCCATGATCAAGACTAGTACAACACAAGGCAATACTTTTAATAGGCTAATCTGATCGAACCAATCATGTTGTTTACAATGACAGAAAGACTGGAACCAACCAAGCATTCTTGAATAGTAGTCAGACTCACTGAGTTTACACAGGCAGTCCAATTCTGTCATGTGTTTTTTAATTGGTCTTTAAACCAATCAGATAAGAGCTTTTTGCCAGTACTTGGGCAAAATATCAGAATTGGGCTGCCTGTGTAAACGCAGCCATTGTGGAGTACTTGAAAAGTGAACAAACACCAATGCATCGACTGTAGGGCCTAGATATTGTTGGTGTCAGTGATTGTGTGTTTGTCATGTGTTTTGTGCCTGCAATCTCTCAGATGTCTTACATTGTTCTTTGGTAAATTAACAAAAATAAAAATCTCTTTTATATAGAATAAAGCATTATTTCTCTGTCCGTCTTATGAATAATGGTTTTGTGGGAATGTTCATGTTGCCTTGCAATAAACAACTGTTTGAACCTTGTACACATGTCATTTCTTTGTCTTTCAATTTGTTGCTTAAAACAAAAGTATGTTTAAAGGGGAAATGTTTGTTAATCTCAAAGAAAAAGGAGTAAACTAGTGAATGTACTTATATCATGATGTTGCCAGGAGATTCTGACTCGACCTGTAGTGGTGCTTCCCTATGAACTGCCACTGGCACAGGAGAGAGCTGTCCGTCACACGTCCACAAGAATCAGCTTTCCAAACATGACTCTTTTGGGGTGAAGTTCCATGTATTGCGTATATAAAATATAAATGGCTCCAAAACGCATATTCCTGTAGAAAAGGGTACAGAGAGATGGACTCTATAAGCTGTATCTGTGATACGGTAATAACTGTATGTGCTCTCTTCTCACCTGATAACCCTTCCTGGTCACCTGTGCTAATTATATACACACATGACCCCAACATGACCCCCTCTAGTGTACAAAACAAGTCAAAATGACCCTTGACAGATACTAGATACACAACTCATAAACAGGCCAAAATGGCTCCTACGCTACTGTTACGCTTGTTTACACTGAGCTGCACTGGGGTCGGAGAGCATGACTGTAGATCAAGACACCGCAGAGCCGGCGTGAGATATGGCCTGGAAAAAGTACCTCAATCCAGGATGTGTTGTACTCCCAATTGTCCCATTATCCCAACTGTTACACTGGGAAGATTGAACGACTGTAGTTTTTCCGAAAAGCTGCCCTTTTCGTCTTCATGCTAATGGCACTAGAACTTGTGTTGAACAACGTCATCCCTTGTGGGGAATGGCTTTAGTATGGCAAACTTTCCCCGAACTATGGATGCTCGTTTGAAGTACAGTAATTCATTGGTAATCCATGTCATTGTTGTCAAGGGTGCATTAACAAAGGCAGTAAACAGCCACACACAAGAACATGGTTGTTGTTGAATTGTTTATTTCTTTGTTCGAGCTCCAAAAACATAACTGGTGGACACTGTCTTAACAAATACACAATATCACATCGTCATTCATGTTTAAAAAGCATTTCTAGGGACAAAAACACTACATACAATAGCAAATGAATTCACAATGACAAATTCATAACATTGCTATATGGCACAGTATGAAGACCAGACTGACTGAGTCCTGTTTTGGCAGTAAGTAGGTCTCCTGTACCTGTGCCCATGAGGGAGGGAGTTTAAGTCAAGGTGCATGGGCTGAGCTCTGCTGAAGGCCCTGGCCTCTATTCATTCAAAATGATTCAGTGGCATTAGAATTCCCTCCCACTAGTTCCAGAGTACATTCTAATGTAAGCTAATATAGCTATTATTCATCCTATTGTCTTGACGGAGACGAGAGAAAAACACTTAAGTATATCCCTGATTCATGAATATCATGTACAAAGCAATAACAGATGTCCCACTGGTGGTTAGTATCATGTTAGAATATAATGTCAACGCTAATACTGTTTCCAACTCAGGCCACAATAGGGATATCCGAAGAAAGATAATAGAAGCAATTATTTCACTTGAGTAAAAACAATGGGAAAGGAACAATGAAGTGAATGAAATTATGTTTAGCTATTGCCAAACAGGACTGATGAATGACTGCATGGCAAGCCTGGTGTTAGAAGACAGAAGACAGGAAGACCATCTCAGTATCATGGTACGGTGGACTGCAGCCACTGTGATTAGTGACACATTACTACCATCTGAGTACTCAGAAGCTAATGGTTTAAATCAGTGGACTGCAGCCACTGTGATTAATAACACATTACTACCATCTGAGTACTCAGAAGCTAATGGTTTAAATCAAACATCTCCTTAGAGGATACAAGGTACTTTTTGAAACAAAGTAACATAGTAATAATCTCTTACACACGAGACAATAAAACATATCCTTGGAGGAGACGTGGTGCGGTGTATTTAAATAGGAAATCTCAACTAAAATCACTTATAATAACTTTAGGGCCCTCAGCTCACCTCCGGCACCTTGATTTAACCTACTCCCCTCACGGGCGCAGGTACTGTACAGAGGACCTGCTTACTGCAAAAACAGGCAATGTTATCAATTAGTCACTGACATTTCCACAGCGCAATGACATCCCGCACTGAGCCTGATTGGCTGACTGTCCATTGTTGTTCAAAGCCCCTAGCATGAGGATAAAAAGGCCAGCTTTCCGGATAAATTAGCAGTCGCTCAATCTTTCCGGTGCAACAATGGGACAATTCGTAGTACAATGTATTCCTCATCCCTGGATTGAGGTCATGCTGTCCGAGCCTAGTGCAGCTAGCTGTAAGCACACAAGTCTGGTCTGCTGGCAAGACGTGATGATGAAGGCTGTGCAATGAAAATTGGTGCAATTTAAACAGCCATCCACTAGAGAGCAGTATTTTTATACAGAGAGAGCACCGGTTTGTGGATTTTCACCAAACTCGAATATCTTTGTTCCGAGTTTGGCCCTTGAACTTTGAACCTACTGCGACCTTGATGGGTGTACATGTGAAAACGCCGTTCTTCTCCACGGTCTTATTGTGTACTGTACTGTAAATAATCGGATAAACGCAATGGTGAGATATTTTTGTATTTTGAAACGCTATGAATAGCTGTGTCATGATTAGGGAAACTGTGAAGGAGAAACGCTGCTTGCTTCTCTTGCTATAGCCCGCACACCTTGCCAATCTTGGCTATCTAATTTAGCTTATGCAACCGTAATGTATCCTTGATATGTCTTCTATCTTTGTAGCTAACGTTAGGTAGCTGGCTCATATTGTTGTTTAATAAGCGAGCTAACTACACACATATAAAAGCAAAATGTAAAGTGTTGGTCCCATGTTTCATGAGATTAAATAAAAGATCCCAGAAATATTCCATATGAACAGAAAGCTTATTTCTCAATGTTGTGTGCAAATGTTTTTCAACCCTGTCAGTGACCATTTCTCCTTTGCCAAGATAATCCATCCACCTGACTGGTGTTGCATATCAAGAAGCTGTTTAAACAGCATGTTCAATATATATATAGGTGCACCTTGTGCTGGGGAAAATAAATGGCCACTCTAAAATGTACAGTTTTGTCACAACGCAATGCCACAGATGTCTGAAGGTTTGAGGAGACGTGAATTTGTCATGCTGACTGCAGGAATGTCCACCAGAGCTGTTGCCAAATAATTGAGTGTTCATTTCACTACCATAAGCCGCCTTCGTCATTTTAGAGAATTTGGCAGTACGTCCAACCGGCCTCACAACCGCAGAACACGTGTATGGCGTTGTGTGGGCGAGCGGTTTGCTGAGTGCCCCATGGTGGGGTTATGGTATGGGCAGACATAAGCTTCGGACAACGAATACTATTGAATTTTATTGATGGCAATTTAAATGCACCTAGATATCGTGACAAAATCCTGAGGCACATTGTCATGTCATTCACCTCATGTTTTAGCATGACAATGCACGGCCCCTTGTCGCAAGGACCTGGAAGCTGAAACTGTGCCAGTTCTTCCATGGCCTGCATACTCACCAGACGTGTCACCCATTGAGCATGTTTGGGATGCTCTGGATCTACGTGTACGACATCATCTTCCAGTTCCAGCCAATACCCAGAAACTTCACACAGCCATTGTAGAGGAGTTGGACAACGTGCACTGCATAAGGCAAATGGTGGTCACATCAGATACTGACTGGTTTTCTGATCCACGCCCCTACTTTTTTTTAAGGTATCTGTGACCGACAGTCATGTGAAATCCATAGATTAGGGCCTAATGAATTTATTTCAATTGACTGATATCCTTATATGAATTGTAACTGAGTAAAATAGAAACGATTGCATGTTACGTTATGTGTTTGTTCAGGGTAGTTAATGATGCTCTCATCAGCACTGCGCTTACAGCACAGTCACTGTGTGCTTCACACCTGCTCTACCTTGGCCCGCTCTGTCTGATCTAATACTTCTGTAACAGTATGACTATGGCTGGTTCACAATGTTGCCTGTCAACACAATGTTCCTGAAACTAATCAGGTCTAATGCTCTCTGAGGGGGAGAAGTGGGTTTTGTTTACAATGTTCCTGAAACTAATCAGGTCTAATGCTCTCTGAGGGGGAGAAGTGGGTTTTGTTTACAATGTTCCTGAAACTAATCAGGTCTAATGCTCTCTGAGGGGGAGAAGTGGGTTTTGTTTACATTGCAGTTGCCATTCATTCATTATGAGCTGTAATCTGTCGCGAGACTAGGCCTTCTTGAGCCAAACCAGACTGTTGCTTTCTGTTGACATAAAGTGGATCTAACAATCTCTCGTCTTTGTGTAGGCGAAATATCTTGCGCAGATCATTGTCATGGGGGCGCAGGTAGTAGGACGGGCGTTTGCGCGTGCATTGCGGCAAGAATATGCAGGTATGTTCCTCACTCAACGATGCTTTTGTACGGTATTTCAATGTAAAATGGACTGTGAAAACGTGTCTCATTTAGGGCAATTAAATCTGTCTTTCTGTCTCTCTACCTGTCTCCGAGAGAGAAACAAACTCTGTTGCATAAATGTTCCTTACCTGAGAAGGTGACCAACCCGGTCTCTTCTGTCTGTCTGCAGCCAGTCAAGCTGCAGCGGAGGCCAGGGGGCGTGCCGGACAGCAGTCAGCAGCAGCCTCTAGTCTCACTGGGATGACCTTACAGGAGGCCCAGCAGATCCTCAATATCGCCACACTCACCCCTGAGGAGCTCCAGAAGGTACACACACTTTAAAGTACATTGAAGACAACACCCAGAGAACACAGGCCCTGTCCCTGCCTCGCCCCTTCCCCTAGGAACTTCACGGCACACAGATGGTTGGATGGGTATTAACAATGTACCGGTACCTCCATCTTGTCCCCTAACAGGTTAGGAGGAGATGTTGCATGTCGTTAATCCCTGTCCAGTCATATTTACACAAGTGTCTATGGGGTAGGGCGCAGGCTAGAGGGTTTTCTGGACAGGGTCATACTCACAAATTTAGAAGACAGGAAGTTCCTTCATGTGGCCTACATACAAGACAGACAAGTGTGTGTATGTGGTTCTAAATGTATTTCCATATTAGGACATTGGTGGGGCCAACCTGTTCATGACTGACCTGTTGTACTTTGTCAACAGAACTATGAACACCTTTTTAAAGTCAACGACAAGGAGGTGGGCGGATCTTTCTATCTACAGTCCAAGGTGAGGTTCATTGTTTAATTTCCAGTATCGAGCCATCTCTGTGCGAGTCAGTGATTATTAGTGCCAGAGAGACTTGAAACCATGTGACTCAACAAGCAATTGCTTCCTTGTATCCATGGAGACTCAGACCACCTCCTTGAGGTATTCATAAGGTGTAATGGCAAGTTGAGTCTCTTGTTTCATACCTCTTTGGTGCTTGTACAGAGCCTTGCACAGAGCTGTCCTGATGATAGCGCACATTCTTAGACCTGTAGTCACTATCATGATCATGCCTTATATTAGGGCTAGAGGTCGGCCGATTATGATTTTTCAACTCCGATACCGATTATTGGAGGACCAAAAAAAGACGATACAGATTAATATTTGTAATAGTGACAATTACAACAATACTGAATGAACACTTATTTTAACTTGATATAATACATCAATAAAATCAATTTGGCATCAAATAAATAATGAAACATGTTCAATTTGGTTTAAATAATGCAAAAACACAGTGTTGGAGAAGAAAGTAAAAGTGCAATATGTGCCATGTAAGAAAGCTAACGTTTAAGTTCCTTGCTCAGAACATGAGAACATATGAAAGCTGGTGGTTCCTTTTAACATGAGTCTTCAATATTCCCAGGTAAGAAGTTTTAGATTGTAGTTATTATAGGAATTATAGGACTATTTCTCTCTATACCATTTGTATTTCTTATACCTTTGACTATTGGATGTTCTTATAGGCACTTTAGTATTGCCAGTGTAACAGTATAGCTTCCGTCCCTCTCCTCACTCGAACCAGGAACACATGGACAACAGCCACCCTCAAAGCAACGTTATCCATGCAGAGCAAGGGGAATAACTACCCCAAGTGACGTTTGAAACGCTATTAGCGCGCACCCTGCTAACCAGCTAGCCATTTCACATCGGTTACACCAGCCTATTCTCAAGAGTTGATAGGCTTGAAGTCATAAACAGCGCAATGCTTGACGCACAACGAAGAGCTGCTGGCAAAATGCACGAAAGTGCTGTTTGAATGAATGCTTACGAGCCTGCTCGTTCTGCCCCTGAACGAGGCAGTTAACCCACCGTTCCTAGGCCGTCATTGAAAATAAGAATGTGTTCTTAACTGACTTGCCTAGTTAAATAAAGATTCAATAAAGGTGTAAAAAAAAAAACTTGGACTCGGCCATTCCGATTAATCGGTCGACCTCTAATTAGGACACCAGATCCAGTGGTAGCCTAAATTAAATTTACAATGTCAATGTATCATTACAATAACAGAACAGTAGACAAATATGACTTGCCATGTATTGAGGTGCACTGCTAAGGATTTTGATCAATTAATTGTGTGTGTCCTGTCTGCTTGTGTGTGTCCTGTCTGCTTGTGTGTGTCCTGTCTGCTTGTGTGTGTCCTGTCTGCTTGTGTGTGTCCTGTCTGCTTGTGTGTGTCCTGTCTGCTTGTGTGTGTGTTTGTCCTGTCTGCTTGTGTGTGTGTGTGTCCTGTCTGCTTGTGTGTGTCCATGTCCGTCCCTCTGTGTATTTGAAGGTGGTGAGAGCGAAGGAGCGTCTAGATGAGGAGCTCTCTATTCAGACACAGGACAGTCAACCCAAACCCCCACCAGAGCAGAAGCAACAGACTCCAGAAACATGAACCGTCCCCCTCCCTACCCCACCCACTGTAAATTATACCCTCAATAAAAGCCTCATCCTTTTCTCAACCCGTGTCTCTGTGTGTATGACTCTTTACGAGATCAGTGTCGTGTTCATTATGCGCCAAACGGAAGAAACCGGACTGAATCGGGGAGGTTCTATACCTGGAATTGGCCAATAAGAAACACTTATTTTCATTTTCCGCATTGTGCTCTAATGAACACAACCTGTGAATTAGACCTGGGTCACATCTATTTCACAATGCTGCCACTGTGTGGTTGGTCACAGCAGTGTAAGCCTCCATAATGGAAGAATTTAGCAGTTTTTGTTACTAGGAGTACAGCCATCCTGTGCCATTATCCAATACGTATATGATCGTCTGTGTTGACCTGTCATTCAGGGTTCCCCACCTGTTTTAATCACCAACTGTTTACATAGCAGTTTGCAAACAATGTAATATATTTTAATCATTGAGTTAATAAAGCCGCATCCAAATAAGAGCCGTGTTCAAGTACCCATAGTAACAACATGTATACTACATACTTAATGAGAATGAGTTCATTCTAGTATACTGTAAGTGTAATCAAATGGTATTCTTTCAGTTGAGCGTACTAGCGCTGTCTACCGGAAGTTGATGCTGTTGCTATGCAACATCTTGCTAGAATAAGAAATTACTTTACTAGACATTTTACGACTTCGGGTGTGTTTGTAAATTCATGATAAAGTTGGGAGAGAACATGCAATTCCGGTGCAGCACATGCTGCCTACACAGTTACATGTGTAGGCTAGCGAATTTAATTTGGATGTTTTTTTTATTTTTTATCCCAGAATGTTATTTCCTACCTCTCTCTCTCTCTATTGTTGCTTCATTCCTTCCTTGCTTTCAACAGTTAATTGAAATACGTTAAGTTGTCCGCATCTTTATCATTCTAATGACATGTTTGCATAATAGTGGACTAGAATTAGATGCAGACGGCTTTTAATTCTCTTCACGAAGATTGAATGGTTATGGGTCTGAATAAATATCTGCTATAGACTTCCACCATCACACGTTCGCTCTTCTTTCAAACTCCCCGTGAGTTCTATTGGCTGCTGTATTTAACATTCAGCAAACAAGAGCTTGCATCCCTCTTTGAATAGTTTATTGGTATAAGAAGCGCAACAACAGCAAAAAGTCCAGCAAGCTATTCTAGTTCTAGCTTTTCCTACATGAGACTCCAAGAGCTAAGCAGCGTTTTTTTAAAGTAGAGAGGCCAGCGGAGCACAGGTGCGTGCGTGCGTTTAGCTCAAGAGACAGGGGCTATACGTTTGAAGTTATTATGCATAACCCATCATTCATTACTTAAATATAACACAAATACTGCATTGAATGTACTACCTGAAAGAGGTGGGCTAGGACATCTATATCACCACCTATATTATTTATTTTGAATGCAATTTGAATGGAATTGAGAAAGACTGCAAGAGAGTGCTCGTGTGTGTACTGATTTAAAGCAATGATGTTCAAGTGATAGGCTGTTTTAAAACTCTGCAGCTACAATTAAAATATATATATCTTTACAACAAAAAATAAGGTGACCCCAAAAGCCATTCGGTCCTTATATTACTGTATCATAGTCTATTCTGCAGCAATGTAGTCCTACCTGTCACCAGAAAACAAGTGACCATGATGGGATGATAGGTCTACAGGATGATAGGTCTACAGGATGATAGGTCTACATACATGATAGGTCTACATGATGATAGGTCTACAGGATGATAGGTCTACATGATGATAGGTCTACATGATGATAGGTCTACAGGATGATAGGTCTACATGATGATAGGTCTAAAGGATAATAGGTCTACAGGATGATACAGTGCCTTGCGAAAGTATTCAGCCCCCTTGAACTTTGCGACCTTTTGCCACATTTCAGGCTTCAAACAAAGATATAAAACTGTATTTTTTTTGTGAAGAATCAACAACAAGTGGGACACAATCATGAAGTGAAACAACATTTATTGGATATTTCAAACTTTTTTAACAAATCAAAAACTGAAAAATTTGGTGTGCAAAATTATTCAGCCCTCTTAAGTTAATACTTTGTAGCGCCACCTTTTGCTGCGATTACAGCTGTAAGTCGCTTGGGGTATGTCTCTATCAGTTTTGCACATCGAGAGACTGACATTTTTTTCCCATTCCTCCTTGCAAAACAGCTCGAGCTCAGTGAGGTTGGATGGAGAGCATTTGTGAACAGCAGTTTCCAGTTCTTTCCACAGATTCTCGATTGGATTCAGGTCTGGACTTTGACTTGGCCATTCTAACACCTGGATATGTTTATTTTTGAACCATTCCATTGTAGATTTTGCTTTATGTTTTGGATCATTGTCTTGTTGGAAGACAAATCTCCGTCCCAGTCTCAGGTCTTTTGCAGACTCCATCAGGTTCTTCCAGAATGGTCCTGTATTTGGCTCCATCCATCTTCCCATCAATTTTAACCATCTTCCCTGTCCCTGCTGAAGAAAAGCAGGCCCAAACCATGATGCTGCCACCACCATGTTTGACAGTGGGGATGGTGTGTTCAGCTGTGTTGCTTTTACGCCAAACATAACGTTTTGCATTGTTGCCAAAAAGTTCAATTTTGGTTTCATCTGACCAGAGCACCTTCTTCCACATGTTTGGTGTGTCTCCCAGGTGGCTTGTGGCAAACTTTAAACAACACTTTTTATGGATATCTTTAAGAAATGGCTTTCTTCTTGCCACTCTTCCATAAAGGCCAGATTTGTGCAATATACGACTGATTGTTGTCCTATGGACAGCGTCTCCCACCTCAGCTGTAGATCTCTGCAGTTCATCCAGAGTGATCATGGGCCTCTTGGCTGCATCTCTGATCAGTCTTCTCCTTGTATGAGCTGAAAGTTTAGAGGGACGGCCAGGTCTTGGTAGATTTGCAGTGGTCTGATACTCCTTCCATTTCAATATTATCGCTTGCACAGTGCTCCTTGGGATGTTTAAAGCTTGGGAAATCTTTTTGTATCCAAATCCGGCTTTAAACTTCTTCACAACAGTATCTCGGACCTGCCTGGTGTGTTCCTTGTTCTTCATGATGCTCTCTGCGCTTTTGACGGACCTCTGAGACTATCACAGTGCAGGTGCATTTATACGGAGACTTGATTACACACAGGTGGATTGTATTTATCATCATTAGTCATTTAGGTCAACATTGGATCATTCAGAGATCCTCACTGAACTTCTGGAGAGAGTTTGCTGCACTGAAAGTAAAGGGGCTGAATAATTTTGCACGCCCAATTTTTCAGTTTTAGATTTGTTAAAAAAGTTAGAAATATCCAATAAATGTCGTTCCACTTCATGATTGTGTCCCACTTGTTGTTGATTCTTCACAAAAAAATACAGTTTTATATCTTTATGTTTGAAGCCTGAAATGTGGCAAAAGGTCGCAAAGTTCAAGGGGGCCGAATACTTTCGCAAGGCACTGTAGGTCTACATGATGATAGGTATACAGGATGATAGGTCTACATGCATTGTGAACTTCCCTCCATAGTGAGGTGGGCTGCCTGTCTGAAGATTGATGACTGATCCTGCAGAGAGCAGAGAGAAGGCCTTAGAGAAGGCCAGATAGAAGGCCAGAGAGAAGGCCAGAGAGAAGGCCGTAGAGAAGGCCATAGAGAAGGCCATAGAGAAGGCCATAGAGAGGGCCAGAGAGAAGGCCAGAGAGAAGGCCGTAGAGAAGGCCAGAGAAAAGGTCAGAGAGAAGGCCGTAGAGAAGGCCAGAAGGCCAGAGATAAGGCCAGAGAGAAGGCCGTAGAGAAGGCCAGAGAGAAGGCCAGAGATAAGGCCGAAGAGAAGCCATGTTTAGACATTGCATATAATTTAACAGTTCCATTTCACGTCATGCTGTTCATATAACTAATGAATAATTATCCCTGGAAAATGGAGTGGTTTTGGGTGGTAAATCTCGGTATCCGGGTTCCCGCCATTCAACCCTAGTTTTGACCCTCGCTTGTCTGGGAAATAATCCCTAATAAGTGAGTCCTTGCTGATGTTGTGATGTCATCCTAACGCAGGTCAATGTTGCCACTGATGTGTTCAAGGATCTGACATTGTCAAAGCCAACTACGTCATTCCATGAATCAGAGGACTCTACAACCATCTGAGGGTGTGTCCCAATTCTCCAAACTTTCCCCATAATGGTGTAAGCGTTGGCTTACATTGATCCACCACTGAGTATAGTGGCAAGCTTGACAAAAGCCTAAAGAAATCAATTGACAAGTGCCTGAGCAGAACTCAACAAACAGAAGACGCTGTACCCAATAGGAGAGATGGAAGAGGAAGCCAGACACCCCACTCAGTGTTTTTGAGCAGAACTCAACAGAAGACGCTGTACCCAATAGGAGAGATGGAAGAGGAAGCCAGACACCCCACTCAGTGTTTTTGAGCAGAACTCAACAGAAGACGCTGTACCCAATAGGAGAGATGGAAGAGGAAGCCAGACACCCCACTCAGTGTTTTTGAGCAGAACTCAACAGAAGACGCTGTACCCAATAGGAGAGATGGAAGAGGAAGCCAGACACCCCACTCAGTGTTTTTGAGCAGAACTCAACAGAAGACGCTGTACCCAATAGGAGAGATGGAAGAGGAAGCCAGACACCCCACTCAGTGTTTTTGAGCAGAACTCAACAAACAGAAGACACTGTACCCAATAGGAGAGATGGAAGAGGAAGCCAGACACCCCACTCAGTGTTTTTGAGCAGAACTCAACAGAAGACGCTGTACCCAATAGGAGAGATGGAAGAGGAAGCCAGACACCCCACTCAGTGTTTTTGAGCAGAACTCAACAGAAGACGCTGTACCCAATAGGAGAGATGGAAGAGGAAGCCAGACACCCCACTCAGTGTTTTTGAGCAGAACTCAACAGAAGACGCTGTACCCAATAGGAGAGATGGAAGAGGAAGCCAGACACCCCACTCAGTGTTTTTGAGCAGAACTCAACAGAAGACGCTGTACCCAATAGGAGAGATGGAAGAGGAAGCCAGACACCCCACTCAGTGTTTTTGAGCAGAACTCAACAGAAGACGCTGTACCCAATAGGAGAGATGGAAGAGGAAGCCAGACACCCCACTCAGTGTTTTTGAGCAGAACTCAACAGAAGACGCTGTACCCAATAGGAGAGATGGAAGAGGAAGCCAGACACCCCACTCAGTGTTTTTGAGCAGAACTCAACAGAAGACGCTGTACCCAATAGGAGAGATGGAAGAGGAAGCCAGACACCCCACTCAGTGTTTTTGAGCAGAACTCAACAGAAGACGCTGTACCCAATAGGAGAGATGGAAGAGGAAGCCAGACACCCCACTCAGTGTTTTTGAGCAGAACTCAACAGAAGACGCTGTACCCAATAGGAGAGATGGAAGAGGAAGCCAGACACCCCACTCAGTGTTTTTGAGCAGAACTCAACAGAAGACGCTGTACCCAATAGGAGAGATGGAAGAGGAAGCCAGACACCCCACTCAGTGTTTTTGAGCAGAACTCAACAGAAGACGCTGTACCCAATAGGAGAGATGGAAGAGGAAGCCAGACACCCCACTCAGTGTTTTTGAGCAGAACTCAACAGAAGACGCTGTACCCAATAGGAGAGATGGAAGAGGAAGCCAGACACCCCACTCAGTGTTTTTGAGCAGAACTCAACAGAAGACGCTGTACCCAATAGGAGAGATGGAAGAGGAAGCCAGACACCCCACTCAGTGTTTTTGAGCAGAACTCAACAGAAGACGCTGTACCCAATAGGAGAGATGGAAGAGGAAGCCAGACACCCCACTCAGTGTTTTTGAGCAGAACTCAACAGAAGACGCTGTACCCAATAGGAGAGATGGAAGAGGAAGCCAGACACCCCACTCAGTGTTTTTGAGCAGAACTCAACAGAAGACGCTGTACCCAATAGGAGAGATGGAAGAGGAAGCCAGACACCCCACTCAGTGTTTTTGAGCAGAACTCAACAGAAGACGCTGTACCCAATAGGAGAGATGGAAGAGGAAGCCAGACACCCCACTCAGTGTTTTTGAGCAGAACTCAACAGAAGACGCTGTACCCAATAGGAGAGATGGAAGAGGAAGCCAGACACCCCACTCAGTGTTTTTGTATTTTATTTGATGGTTTAATGAAAGTCAATGAATTATAAGAGTGTTAACCAAAATCTGTCCTCAGGACCCCAAGAGCTGCATGTTGTTTTCTCTCCATAGCACTACACAGCTTATTCAAATAATACAAGCTTGATGATGTGTTGATTATTTGAATCATCTGTGTAGTGCTATGGGGGGGCAGGACCGAGTTTGGGAAACGCTTGTTGACGAGACCTGTTGACCAGACCCAGTTGCTCTTGCATTGGTTTCTATGGGAGACACACCCAGTTAATTCAACTGGAAATTACCATGTAAAATGGTAAACGGCTTGAGTGAACTATCTTAATTTATCCACCATCTTTGCCCTTTAGCCAATCAACAGAGATTTTGGAGTACCCATAGTGATGGATAGAGGGTGCACTTGCCACAAGACCAGAGATTGTAGTACCTCATCAACCCACATCTGACATCTGCTGCTGATCCCAATGGCTGATTCTCTGTAATTCCGGAAGACACAGCAGTTCCTGTCTAACACTGAGCAGAATTGCTGCCTAGTACCTACATGTTCAAGCATCCTTTTCAGTTGTGGAGCATCTCTTCAGCATTGGAGGGCATGTCATCAGAGGCAACAGCTGGTCACTTTTAAAAAGCCAGTTATAAACTTGAGTTGTCATGGAATCATTTTTAACACTTAAAATATAGTTGAGATGTGATTTAAAAACGATATACGGTATGGTGTGTGTGATGCAGCACTCCGGATGTAGCAACTGAAAAATGACAAATAAATTGTATCAAATGCGACTTTATTAAACATTTTCTTTCCATTGACATTATCGTAATAAAATTCCTCTAAAACAGAAGCACACAGCTATGTTGTACCAATTGGAGACTTTTACAACTCTAAAATGAAGCATGTTCAAGAACCTCGAGAACACGATCCCAGGAAAAAATATATATTCATATATATATATATATTTCATTTTTCATATACTTTTATATCTTCTATATTTTCACTTATAATAAAAGGCACTTGGAATATGTTTTAAAATACTGACATTTAAAATATCTCAAAAAATGTGCAAAAAAATAACTTGGATACAGGCCTCTCGTGGCCTTAGTCTTGAATTAACCCTTTGCGCACTGCTGTGGCACTTCAGTCAATGAATGGCATCCCTTGTAAGTGGCACTAATATTGCTAGCTATCACAATTTAGTGCCCCAAATGTTCCTTTGTTAAGCACATACTGTGACCCTCGTTATAGCTTCATTATTCATTGGCGTCAATTAGCTTCTTGTTTTTAACCCTTTCGGGTAAAAAGTACCGCTTCTTTTCAACTATGACAGATAGGGGGTTCATTCTAAAAAAGAAAACATAAATCCAACATAAAAGTTATTGATATTGATCCTCAAAACCAGCAAATTACAGAACCATATCAACCCACTGAGAATCAATTGACTTATACATTTGACATTTTCAACTGTTGGGAATTGGCACATCCCCTATAATATAAAGACTCCTGGGGAAGACAAAAGTGCAGAACATTACATGACAGAACGTGCCCAAAGGGTTAATGATTCAAACAGCTTATTTTATATTGAAATATGTGGAACCTGGAATAGGATCCGTGTCAATTTCAGCTTTCTCCACCCAGCAGCCTAGAACCCTAGCCTGGTCCCAGATCCGTTTGTGCTGTCTTGCCAACTCCTATTGTCATTGTCATGAATTCGCCAGACTGAACAAACAGATCTGGGACCACGCTACCAGAACACTCCTCTCTCTCTCTCTGGCTTCAATGAGCAAGAGAGACAGAGGAGGAGAGAGAGATGAAGGGATGAAAGGACAGAGGGGATTGGACTGGGGAGACCAGTCATGTCTGAGGATTCCACTGTTGCCAGGGAAACCTAGCCGACTTATTAACACCTGTAACCGGTGACATCATCTGACTCTGAAATCACACTGGAGGTTGGTCCACTGACATGGAGGTGGTTTGCTTCTACCATGCCTGCCTGGGGGGAGATAGAAATACTGGCCACCAAAGAGGAGGCTAGAGAGTGTGTCCATGTGTGGAGCACTCTCCGTGTGTGTGTGACCACAGTGATTAAGAGTGGCCGAGGCAGAAATAGAAATATGCAGTGAATCTGCACAGCACAAATCCTCCCTTGTCTTGTCAGAGACAGCACTGCAGCCTCCTGCACTGCAGCCTCCTGCACTGCAGCCTCCTGCACTGCAGCCTCCTGCACAACATGACTTATTTTAACCCTCTCCTTACAAACCCCAAACATATTTAGCCAGAGAGGATTATACTGGATATCTGGGTTTGTTTACTGTGCGTGTGAGTGAACGCATGTATGTTTTAGTGTTTTACCCTGTCTGTCTGCATGCCTGCCTGTTTGTGTGTATGTGCCTGTCTGTTTGTGTGCCTGTCTGTTTGTGTGTGTATGTGCCTGTTTGTGTGTGTGTGCCTGTTTGTGTGTGTATGTGCCTGTCTGTTTGTGTGCCTGTCTGTTTGTGTGTGTATGTGCCTGTTTGTGTGTGTGTGCCTGTTTGTGTGTGTATGTGCCTGTCTGTTTGTGTGCCTGTCTGTTTGTGTGTGTATGTGCCTGTTTGTGTGTGTGTGCCTGTTTGTGTGTGTGTGTGTTTGTGCCTGTTTGTGTATGTGTGTGCCTGTTTGTGTGTGTGTGCCTGTTTGTGTGTGTGTGTGTGCGCCTGTTTGTGTATGTGTGTGCCTGTTTGTGTATGTGTGTGCTTGTTTGTGTGTGTGTGTGCCTGTTTGTGTGTGTGTGTGTGTGCCTGTTTGTGTATGTGTGTGCCTGTTTGTGTATGTGTGTGCCTGTTTGTGTGTGTGTGTGTGCCTGTTTGTGTGTGTATGTGTGTGCCTGTTTGTGTGTGTATGTGTGTGCCTGTTTGTGTGTGTGTGTGTGTGCCTGTTTGTGTATGTGTGTGCCTGTTTGTGTATGTGTGTGCCTGTTTGTGTGTGTGTGTGTGTGCCTGTTTGTGTGTGCCTGTTTGTGTGTGTTTTTTACTCTAACCCTCTGGTGAAAAGCTTTGTGGCGACAGCTGACCGGCTAGAGAGGGAGTGAGAGAGTTCAGCCTTTTGGCTTTAATTTATATAGAAAAAACAGAGAGCAGACAGAGTTCAGTGACCTAGTTTCCCTGTGGCTGGCAGCATCAGGCAGGGAGAGGAGAGAGAGAGAAACGGGGTGGGCACTGACTTCAGAGACGAGAGGCCCTGGTGAGGGTGGGATGGGCTCTCTCTACCCTGTTCATTCATTTCTCCATTCACCCCCCCCCCCCCTCCTCCTCCTCTCCAGGCTACCCACCATTTTAGATGTTCATATTGTAATTCAGTTGATGTTGTCATGGGGATCCCTTCCTCTAAACCTAGGTCTGGTAAACCCTTAGTCTAGCCTAGCCCTAGGTCTGTTAAACCCTTCCTCTAAAACCTAGGTCTGGTAAACCCTTAGTCTAGCCTAGCCCTAGGTCTGTTAAACCCTTCGTCTAGGCTACCCCTAGGTCTGTTAAACCCTTCGTCTAGCCTAGCCCTAGTCTGTCAAACCCTTCATCTAGCCTAGCCCTAGGTCTGTTAAACCCTTCGTCTAGCCTAGCCCTAGGTCTGGTAAACCCTTAGTCTAGCCTAGCCCTAGGTCTGTTAAACCCTTCGTCTAGCTTAGCCCTAGGTCTGTTAAACCCTTCATCTAGCCTAGCCCTAGGTCTGGTAAACCCTTAGTCTAGCCTATCCCTAGGTCTGTTAAACCCTTCGTCTAGGCTACCCCTAGGTCTGGTAAACCCTTAGTCTAGCCTAGCCCTAGGTCTGTTAAACCCTTCGTCTAGCCTAGCCCTAGGTCTGTTAAACCCTTCATCTAGCCTAGCCCTAGGTCTGGTAAACCCTTAGTCTAGCCTAGCCCTAGGTCTGTTAAACCCTTCGTCTAGGCTACCCCTAGGTCTGTTAAACCCTTCGTCTAGCCTAGCCCGAGGTCTGTTAAACCCTTCATCTAGCCTAGCCCTTGGTCTGGTAAACCCTTAGTCTAGCCTAGCCCTAGGTCTGTTAAACCCTTCGTCTAGCCTACCCCTAGGTCTGTTAAACCCTTCGTCTAGCCTAGCCCTAGGTCTGGTAAACCCTTCGTCTAGCCTAGCCCTAGTCTGTTAAACCCTTCGTCTAGCCTAGCCCTAGTCTGTTAAACCCTTCGTCTAGCCTAGCCCTACGTCTGTTAAACCCTTCGTCTAGCCTAGCCCTAGGTCTGTTAAACCCTTCGTCTAGCCTAGCCCTAGGTCTGTTAAACCCTTCATCTAGCCTAGCCCTAGGTCTGTTAAACCCTTCGTCTAGCCTAGCCCTAGGTCTGTTAAACCCTTCATCTAGCCTAGCCCTAAGTCTGTTAAACCCTTCATCTAACCTAGCCCTAAGTCTGTTAAACCCTTCATCTAACCTAGCCCTAAGTCTGTTAAACCCTTCATCTAGCCTAGCCCTAAGTCTGTTAAACCCTTCATCTAACCTAGCCCTAAGTCTGTTAAACCCTTCATCTAACCTAGCCCTAAGTCTGTTAAACCCTTCATCTAACCTAGCCCTAAGTCTGTTAAACCCTTCATCTAACCTAGCCCTAAGTCTGTTAAACCCTTCATCTAACCTAGCCCTAAGTCTGTTAAACCCTTCATCTAACCTAGCCCTAAGTCTGTTAAACCCTTCATCTAGCCTAGCCCTAAGTCTGTTAAACCCTTCATCTAACCTAGCCCTAGGTCTGTTAAACCCTTCATCTAACCTAGCCCTAGGTCTGTTAAACCCTTCATCTAGCCTAGCCCTTGGTCTGGTAAACCCTTCATCTAACCTAGCCCTAGGTCTGTTAAACCCTTCATCTAACCTAGCCCTAGGTCTGTTAAACCCTTCATCTAACCTAGCCCTAGGTCTGTTAAACCCTTCATCTAGCCTAGCCCTTGGTCTGGTAAACCCTTCATCTAACCTAGCCCTAAGTCTGTTAAACCCTTCATCTAACCTAGCCCTAAGTCTGTTAAACCCTTCATCTAACCTAGCCCTAAGTCTGTTAAACCCTTCATCTAACCTAGCCCTAAGTCTGTTAAACCCTTCATCTAACCTAGCCCTAAGTCTGTTAAACCCAATCTCTAACAGATGCCCTTTATGTTTGCTTTCAGAAGTTCAGAACCCATCCTCTCCTCTGGATGGTGCTGTGTAAATTGGACACTGATTAATGTGTCCAGTCTGTGTAGCTATGGGCCTTTATACCACCACACCCACTCCATCTACTGGACCACATGGTCACTTTGACAGCACCATAAACATCATGTGTGGGTCTGGAGGTAAACCCTGCCAATAGATGGACTCAGAGAGAGTGTTGGTCTGGAGATAAACCCTGCCAATAGATGGACTCAGAGAGAGTGTGTGTCTGGAGGTAAACCCTGTCAATAGATGGACTCAGAGAGAGTGTGGGTCTGGAGGTAAACCCTGCCAATAGATGGACTCAGAGAGTGTGTGGGTCTGGAGGTAAACCCTGTCAATAGATGGACTCAGAGAGAGTGTGGGTCTGGAGGTAAACCCTGTCAATAGATGGACTCAGAGAGAGTGTGGGTCTGGAGGTAAACCCTGTCAATAGATGGACTCAGAGAGAGTGTGGGTCTGGAGGTAAACCCTGTCAATAGATGGACTCAGAGAGTGTGTGGGTCTGGAGGTAAACCCTGTCAATAGATGGACTCAGAGAGAGTGTGGGTCTGGAGGTAAACCCTGTCAATAGATGGACTCAGAGAGAGTGTGGGTCTGGAGGTAAACCCTGTCAATAGATGGACTCAGAGAGTGTGTGGGTCTGGAGGTAAACCCTGCCAATAGATGGACTCAGAGAGTGTGTGGGTCTGGAGGTAAACC
>NW_027260840.1:135000-137500 GCF_045791955.1 Oncorhynchus clarkii lewisi
CACACACTTGAGTATAATAACAGGTGAACACGCATACCCTTATGGAACAATGAAAAGTGAGGAAGGTAGTTTTGAATGATACGGCACACTCATAGAGGTGTTAAGACTGGTTTCATGAAGGACTTCTAGTGGTCAGTTAATCATCTCAGTCATGATCTGAGGTCAATCTCACCTAGCGTTGAAGCCCCGTCCTCTGCGAGCGCAGCCGTCCCAGTGGCAGCAGTACCCAGAATCCTTTTCAGGTTTGACGTGGAAGTCGTTGACGTGGTCCACGAGGTCTTGCAGGGACTCAAAGAGAAGATGGCACTGGAGAGAGAGAGTGGGGAGAAAGAGAGGGGGGAGAGAGAGAGTGGGGAGAGAGAGAGGGGGGAGAGAGAGAGGGGGAGAGAGAGAGGGGGGGGAGAGAGTGGGGAGAGAGAGAGGGGGGAGAGAGAGATGGGGGAGAGAGAGAGTGGGGAGAGAGAGAGGGGGGCGAGAGAGAGTGGGGAGAGAGAGAGGGGGGGAGAGAGTGGGGAGAGAGAGAAGGGGGAGAGAGAGAGGGGGGAGAGAGGGGGGGGCAGAGTGGGAAGAAAGAGAGGGGGGAGAGAGAGATGGGGGAGAGAGAGAGTGGGGAGAGAGAGGGGGGAAGAGAGAGTGGGGAGAGAGAGAGGGGGGGAGAGAGTGGGGAGAGAGAGAGGGGGAGAGAGAGATGGGGGAGAGAGAGAGTGGGGAGAGAGAGAGGGGGGAGAGAGAGAGTGGGGAGAGCGAGAGGGGGGAGAGAGAGAGGGGGAGAGAGAGAGTGGAGAGAGAGAGGGGAGAGGGAGAGGGGGAGAGAGAGATGAGGGAGAAGGGGGGAGAGGGAGAGGGGGAGAGAGAGATGGGGGAGAGAGAGATGGGGGAGAGAGAGAGTGGGGAGAGAGGGGAGAGAGAGAGGGGGAGAGAGAGATGGGGGAGAGAGGGGGGAGAGAGAGGGGGGAGAGAGATGGGGGAGAGAGAGATGGGGGAGAGGGGGGGAGGGGGGAGAGACAGATGAGGGGGGGAGAGAGAGATGAGGGGGGAGAGAGAGATGGGGGAGAGAGAGGGGAGAGGGGGAGAGAGATGAGGGGGGAGAGAGAAATGGGGAGCGAGAGGGGAGAGGGAGAGGGGGGAGAGAGAGATGGGGGAGAGAGGGGGAGAGGGAGAGAGAAATGGGGAGCGAGAGGGGAGAGGGAGAGGGGGGAGAGAGAGGGGGGAGTGAGAGAGGGGGAGAGAGAGGGGGGAGAGAGATGGGGGAGAGAGAGATGGGGGAGAGAGAGATGGGGGAGAGAGAGGGGAGAGGGAGAGGGGGAGAGAGAGATGGGGGAGAGGGGGGGAGGGGGGGAGAGAGATGAGGGGGGGGAGAGAGATGAGGGGGGAGAGAGAGATGGGGGAGAGAGAGGGGAGAGGGGGGAGAGAGATGAGGGGGGAGAGAGAAATGGGGAGCGAGAGGGGAGAGAGAGATGGGGGGAGAGATGGGGGAGAGAGGGGGGAGAGGGAGAGGGGAGAGAGAGATGGGGGGAGAGATGGGGGAGAGAGGGGGAGAGAGGGGAGAGAGTGGTGGAAGACAGAGGGAGAATCATGTAAAAGAGAGAAAAGGTTGAACATCCACCACTGTCATTGTAAAATGTTAAAACAATGACCTTTGTAGTGTCTAGTTATGTCATGGTAACACCTGGCTGCAGAGCAAAATGGTCCTAGCCAGGTCCCAGATCTGTTTGTGCTGGCTTGCCAACTCCTGGTCTCGACAATGACCATTACATAGGAGTTGGCGAGACAACAGAAACTGATCTGGGCCCAGGCTAAAATGTTTCCCCTGTTGCATGACTTTCTGTGTCTCACCTTCCTCCAGCGACAGGCCAGCTGTTCGTCTGCTGAGAGATCGGGAGAGGCCCGCTTGTCGTTGGGCTGGCCAATGAACATGGATGACGGCAGGTGGAGTCCGGACCCAGCACCAATCGGCACGAAGAACTGGAAGGCCTGCGAGGAGGCTCTGCTCTCCACATAATGGATGTGAGCTGAGTCCTGAGAGAGAGGAGGAAGAGGATGAAGAGGATGGAGGAGGATTAGAGGTTAGAATGTCTGTCTTACTCCATCAAACATGCACACACACACACACACACACACACACACACACACACACACACACACACACACACACACGCAAGATCTGATCCCTCTGCCTCTGCTTTAATTATTTTCACCATTTTCCCTCTTTCCCTCTCCTCTCCTTCTCCTGTCCCTCTCCTGTCCCTCTCCTTCTCCTGTCCGTCTCCTGTCCCTGTCCCTCTTCTTCTCCTGTCCCTCTCCTTCTCCTGTCCCTCTCCTGTTCCTCTTCTCTCCTGTCCCTCTCCTTCTCCTGTTCCTCTCCTGTCCCTCTCCTGTACCTCTCCTTCTCCTGTCCCTCTCCTTCTCCTGTCCCTCTCCTTCTCCTGTCCCGCTCCTGTCCCTCTCCTTCTCCTGTCCCTCTCCTTCTCCTGTCCCTGTCCCTCTCCTGTTCCTCTTC
>NW_027260840.1:142500-145000 GCF_045791955.1 Oncorhynchus clarkii lewisi
AGGTTAGAGGATGACCTCTGTTTAATACAGGGACAGGTTAGAGGATGACCTCTGTTTAATACAGGGACAGGTTAGATGATGACCTCTGTTTAATACAGGGACAGGTTAGATGATGACCTCTGTTTAATACAGGGACAGGTTAGAGGATGACCTCTGTTTAATACAGGGACAGGTTAGAGGATGACCTCTGTTTAATACAGGGACAGGTTAGAGGATGACCTCTGTTTAATACAGGGACAGGTTAGAGGATGACCTCTGTTTAATACAGGGACAGGTTAGAGGATGACCTCTGTTTAATACAGGGACAGGTTAGAGGATGACCTCTGTTTAATACAGGGACAGGTTAGAGGATGACCTCTGTTTAATACAGGGACAGGTTAGAGGATGACCTCTGTTTAATACAGGGACAGGTTAGATGATGACCTCTGTTTAATACAGGGACAGGTTAGAGGATGACCTCTGTTTAATACAGGGACAGGTTAGAGGATGACCTCTGTTTAATACAGGGACAGGTTAGAGGATGACCTCTGTTTAATACAGGGACAGGTTAGAGGATGACCTCTGTTTAATACAGGGACAGGTTAGAGGATGACCTCTGTTTAATACAGGGACAGGTTAGATGATGACCTCTGTTTAATACAGGGACAGGTTAGAGGATGACCTCTGTTTAATACAGGGACGGGTTAGAGGATGACCTCTGTTTAATACAGGGACAGGTTAGAGGATGACCTCTGTTTAATACAGGGACAGGTTAGATGATGACCTCTGTTTAATACAGGGACAGGTTAGAGGATGACCTCTGTTTAATACAGGGACAGGTTAGAGGATGACCTCTGTTTAATACAGGGACAGGTTAGAGGATGACCTCTGTTTAATACAGGGACAGGTTAGAGGATGACCTCTGTTTAATACAGGGACAGGTTAGAGGATGACCTCTGTTTAATACAGGGACAGGTTAGAGGATGACCTCTGTTTAATACAGGGACAGGTTAGAGGATTACCTCTGTTTAATACAAGGACAGGTTAGATGATGACCTCTGTTTAATACAGGGACAGGTTAGATGATGACCTCTGTTTAATACAGGGACAGGTTAGAGGATGACCTCTGTTTAATACAGGGACAGGTTAGAGGATGACCTCTGTTTAATACAGGGACAGGTTAGAGGATGACCTCTGTTTAATACAGGGACAGGTTAGATGATGACCTCTGTTTAATACAGGGACAGGTTAGAGGATGACCTCTGTTTAATACAGGGACAGGTTAGAGGATGACCTCTGTTTAATACAGGGACAGGTTAGAGGATGACCTCTGTTTAATACAGGGACAGGTTAGAGGATGGCCTCTGTTTAATACAGGGACAGGTTAGATGATGACCTCTGTTTAATACAGGGACAGGTTAGAGGATGACCTCTGTTTAATACAGGGACAGGTTAGAGGATGACCTCTGTTTAATACAGGGACAGGTTAGAGGATGACCTCTGTTTAATACAGGGACAGGTTAGAGGATGACCTCTGTTTAATACAGGGACAGGTTAGAGGATGACCTCTGTTTAATACAGGGACAGGTTAGAGGATGACCTCTGTTTAATACAGGGACAGGTTAGAGGATGACCTCTGTTTAATACAGGGACAGGTTAGAGGATGACCTCTGTTTAATACAGGGACAGGTTAGAGGATGACCTCTGTTTAATACAGGGACAGGTTAGAGGATGACCTCTGTTTAATACAGGGACAGGTTAGAGGATGACCTCTGTTTAATACAGGGACAGGTTAGAGGATGACCTCTGTTTAATACAGGGACAGGTTAGATGATGACCTCTGTTTAATACAGGGACAGGTTAGAGGATGACCTCTGTTTAATACAGGGACAGGTTAGAGGATGACCTCTGTTTAATACAGGGACAGGTTAGAGGATGACCTCTGTTTAATACAGGGACAGGTTAGATGATGACCTCTGTTTAATACAGGGACAGGTTAGATGATGACCTCTGTTTAATACAGGGACAGGTTAGAGGATGACCTCTGTTTAATACAGGGACAGGTTAGAGGATGACCTCTGTTTAATACAGGGACAGGTTAGAGGATGACCTCTGTTTAATACAGGGACAGGTTAGAGGATGACCTCTGTTTAATACAGGGACAGGTTAGAGGATGACCTCTGTTTAATACAGGGACAGGTTAGAGGATGACCTCTGTTTAATACAGGGACAGGTTAGAGGATGACCTCTGTTTAATACAGGGACAGGTTAGAGGATGACCTCTGTTTAATACAGGGACAGGTTAGAGGATGACCTCTGTTTAATACAGGGACAGGTTAGAGGATGACCTCTGTTTAATACAGGGACAGGTTAGAGGATGACCTCTGTTTAATACAGGGACAGGTTAGAGGATGACCTCTGTTTAATACAGGGACAGGTTAGAGGATGACCTCTGTTTAATACAGGGACAGGTTAGAGGATGACCTCTGTTTAATACAGGGACAGGTTAGAGGATGACCTC
>NW_027260840.1:150000-177500 GCF_045791955.1 Oncorhynchus clarkii lewisi
TGAGGTACAGATCATAATGCCTTGCTGCAGAAAGGTGCATTGGTAATATGAGGTACAGATCACAATGTCTTGCTGCTGAAAGGTGCATTGGTAATATGAGGTACAGATCATAATGTCTTGCTGATGAAAGGTACATTGGTAATATGAGGTACAGATCATAATGTCTTGCTGATGAAAGGTGCATTGGTAATATGAGGTACATATCATAATGTCTTGCTGCAGAAAGGTACATTGGTAATATGAGGTACAGATCATAATGCCTTGCTGCTGAAAGGTGCATTGGTAATATGAGGTACAGATCATAATGTCTTGCTGATGAAAGGTGCATTGGTAATATGAGGTACATATCATAATGTCTTGCTGCAGAAAGGTGCATTGGTAATATGACATACTCTCTCGCAAGGTGACGCCAACTGCCAAGTTCATTAGGAAATGTCTAATCATGAAATACCCATACAACGTACAGACAACATATAACCAATAAGTATACACAGAATGACATTGTTACTGATGGCATTCTGCCCATGGTCGGGTTGGTATCAGGTCAGTAAGAGAAGTTAATATACAATCTGTTGTATCTCCTGTCTCTTGCTGTCTGGCTCACTTTCAGAGCAATCAGGTCACATTGGTGGGCACTAGAACCTATCCTTTCAAAGGACACTAGCCCCACCCTAGATCATAACCCTAATAACTTATGTGGGGCTAAACCACGCCTACCACCCCTCTGATTGGTCCTTTGGTCATTTGAGTCCTTCCCGAGGATTTGTTTTAATACTGACTCACCTGTATAATGTATTGATGTTCCCAGAGGTAGAGTAGTAGTAGGAGATAGGTATAGCCTTCACAAGAACTTAGTTAATCATTTTCATGTGTTTGATATCTAATTCAGAGTAATGTCCTACAGTGACCTGTGTCTCCCACCTTGAAAGTGTGTGTGTGTACATGTGTGTTCTCTGTCCTGACAGATTCCAACAGCTTATATCTGTCTAACCCCACATATGTCAACACTACACGGCAATCACCTGCTTCATACACACTCCAGCCACAGACTGATAAACACACACAAAATCACATGATGTTTGAATAAGAGTGTGTTGTAACCTGACCAATGAGGTAGAATATGGATAAGAATGGATAGTGGATACCAGACCTGCATTCAAATAGTATTTGAATACTAATAATTTAAACTTTAGCCGTGCTTGATTGAGCTTATCACACTCACGGAAAGTGTGCCACAAATGCCCTGGCTCCGTCTCCCTCCCTTCTCCCTCTGTCTGCTTCTCTGACCTCCTGTGAGTCTGGGTACATGTGGTAACTTCATCAAGCCTCTCCCAGCAGAGTAGATCTCCCTCTGTCTGCTTCTCTGACCTCCTGAGAGTCTGGGTACATGTGCTAACTTCATCAAGCCTCTCCCAGCAGAGTAGATCTCCCTCTGTCTGTCTGCTTCTCTGACCTCCTGAGAGTCTGAGTACATGTGATAACTTCATCAAGCCTCTCCCAGCAGAGTAGATCTCCCTCTGTCTGCTTCTCTGACCTCCTGAGAGTCTGGGTACATGTGATAACTTCATCAAGCCTCTCCCAGCAGAGTAGATCTCCCTCTGTCTGTCTGCTTCTCTGACCTCCTGAGAGTCTGGGTACATGTGATAACTTCATCAAGCCTCTGCCAGCAGAGTAGATCTCCCTCTGTCTGCTTCTCTGACCTCCTGAGAGTCTGGGTACATGTGGTAACTTCATCAAGCCTCTCCCAGCAGAGTAGATATCCCTCTGTCTGTCTGCTTCTCTGACCTCCTGAGAGTCTGGGTACATGTGGTAACTTCTTCAAGCCTCTCCCAGCAGAGTAGATCTCCCTCTGTCGGTCTGCTTCTCTGACCTCCTGAGAGTCTGGGTACATGTGATAACTTCATCAAGCCTCTCCCAGCAGAGTAGATCTCCCTCTGTCTGCTTCTCTGACCTCCTGAGAGTCTGGGTACATGTGGTAACTTCTTCAAGCCTCTCCCAGCATAGTAGATCTCCCTCTGTCTGCTTCTCTGACCTCCTGAGAGTCTGGGTACATGTGATAACTTCATCAAGCCTCTCCCAGCAGAGTAGATCTCTCTCTAAGTTGTGTAACTCACATCACACACTGCCAACATGTTTAAGTTTATGTTTGTTTATGTAGCAGAAAGTCCCCCGTCATCCCCTTTAAACGGTCAAATCCCTCCCTGTGATTGCCTAGTCACTTTAGCCCTATACATATCTACCTGTTTCACTCCAGTATCCCTGCACATTGTAAATATGGTATTGGAACTGACCCTGTATATAACTTCTTACTTTCTCCTGTTCTTCTTATGTTTTATTTCAGTGTGTTTCTGTTCTACCTTGTGTTGTTTGTAGTGTTACATTGATATTGATACTGCATTGTTGGGTTTAGAGCTGGCAAGACAGGCATTTCTGTACTTATGCACGTGACATTAAAACTGGAAAACGTCCCTGACCCCCCCCCCCCCCCCCCCCATCAGATCCCTTCCTGTGGCTGATGGTCCTATCACTGTGCTCTGTTCTCCGTGCTGCCTGGGGCAGAATCCACTGTGGGGGTCTGGACACAAAAGACCCTCTTATATCCCACACACCCCAGTAGCTCCATGTGTAAACCATTACAAGATCTGACCTGAGGACAGATGCTATACATCATCTTCTCTTCCCCTTTTTTTTCCTAGCCCAACCCTGCTAACATTAGCCTGGTCTCAGATCTGTCTGTGCTGTCTTGCCAACTCCTATGGTTATTTACGCCAAACAGTGACAATAACCATAGGAGTTAGCAAGCTGTCACCCTATAAACTGAGCAATCCAACAGTGGTACAGTCCAGGCTGTCATACAGGCTGGGTTGGAATGTTGCAATACCCTGGAAAAAAGAGGGGGGTGATGGAGAGACATTCTAAGGATACTGTTAAAGCTGTATCTATAAAATGTCTCAAAGAGTCCTATGTAACAGTTCACTGTACATGACAGCAATCATCTCTCACGAATAGAATGATGAACAGCATGTGATCGGCCCTTTAGAAATACTAGGCACATTCAGAGCAACTATAAAATAGTCCCCTCTTGAGTTCCGCCGGGCCATGCTGTTCTCATGTCCCCGTTTAGTACTAGAGGGTATGTTGAACAAGTGAATCAGTGGTGCTGGAAATGAATGACTCTGCATGTTGATTCACCTCAGGATACCCTCTCTTTACAGTAATGACTTTGGAGAAGGGCCCTGGCTGGAAGTGAGTCAGTGTGGATTCTAGAACCAGCGGAGGTCAGAAGGAAGGGGGAGCTAGCTGTCCCTGTGTGTGTTTCTGTGTGTGTTTCTGTGTGTGTGTGTGTGTGTGTGTGTTTCTGTGTGTGTGTGTGTGTGTGTGTGTGTGTGTGTGTGTGTGTGTGTGTGTGTGTGTGTGTGTGTGTGTGTGTGTACGGCCCAGTCAGTGATTTAGGAGGGGGCAGTGGCGGGATGGCGGGAGGCTGTGAAGTTTGGGGAAGGGGTGTTGCTCGGCCCCTGTGCAGACTTCCTCACTCAGTCGTGGGGTCGCTAGCCTCTTTGAAAGGCGGCTTTGTGCCCCTCCGGAGCCCCCCCTCTCGCCCCTGCCAAGGTAAAGCAAACACAGGCTGTAACAGCTGAATGAGAGCGAGGGGGGTGAGGAGAGTGAATGAGAGGTCTGTGTCTCCTCTGTTTTACCTCCCTTTCCCATCCTATTCCAGGTTATTTTCTGCCTCCCCTGTAAGGAAGTACCCAACTCAACACACTTCCCTTTGGCGCTTTGGAAAGGTGAGGTGGAGGGTGGGGAGAGGTAATGCATATGCTGGGTGGTGGGCAAGTCAGAGTGATGGTTGGGTGAGGTGGGGTGACATGGGGGGAGAGGTGGAAGGTCACATGGGGGGAGAGGTGGAAGGTCACATGGGGGAGAGGTAGAAGGTCACATGGGGGGAGAGGTGGAAGGTCACATGGGGGAGAGGTAGGTCACATGGGGGGAGAGGTGGAAGGTCACATGGGGGAGAGGTAGAAGGTCACATGGGGGAGAGGTGGAAGATCACATGGGGGGGAGGTGGAAGGTGACATAGGGAGATGTGGAAGCTGACATGGGGGGAGAGGTGGAAGATAACATGGGGGAGAGTTGGAAGGTCACATGGGGGGAGAGGTGGAAGGTCACATGGGGGAGAGGTAGGTCACATGGGGGGAGAGATGGAAGGTCACATGGGGGAGAGGTAGAAGGTCACATGGGGGAGAGGTGGAAGATCACATGGGGGGGAGGTGGAAGGTGACATAGGGAGATGTGGAAGCTGACATGGGGGAGAGGTGGAAGGTGACATTGGGGAGAGGTGGAAGGTCACATGGGGGGAGAGTTGGAAGGTCACATGGGGGGAGAGGTGGAAAATCACATGGGGGAGAGGTAGAAGATAACATGGGAGAGAGGTGGAAGGTCACATGGGGGAGAGGTGGAAAATCACATGGGGGGTGGGGTGGAATGTCACATGGGGGGAGAGGTGGAAGGTAACATGGGGGAGAGGTGGAAGGTCACATGGGGGGAGGGGTGGAAGATGACATAGGGGAGAGGTAGAAGGTGACATGGGGGAGAGGTGGAAGGTGCATGGGGGAGAGGTGGAAGGTCACATGGGGGGAGGGGTGGAAAGTGACATAGGGGAGAAGTAGAAGGTGACATAGGGGAGAGGTAGAAGGTGACATTGGGGAAAGGTGGAAGGTCACATGGGGGGAGGGGTGGAAAGTGACATGGGGGAGAGGTGGAAGGTGACATAGGGGAGAGGTGGAAGGTGACATGGGGGAGAGGTGGAAGGTGACATGGGGGAGAGGTGGAAGGTCACATGGGGGGAGATGTGGAGGGAGAGGTAGAAGGTGACATAGGGGAGAGGTAGAAGGTGACATAGGGGAGAGGTGGAAGGTGACATGGGGGAGAGGTGGGGAGAGGTGGAAGATGACATAGGGGAGCAGTGGAAGGTAACATGGGGGAGAGGTGGAAGGTCACATGGGGGAGAGGTGGAAGGTGACATGGGGGGAGAGGTGAAAGATGCATGGGGGAGAGGTGGAAGATAACATGGGGTAGAAGTGGAAGATAACATGGGGGAGAGGTGGAAGGTGACATGGGGGAAAGGTGGAAGGTGACATGGGGGGAGAAGTGAAAGATGCATGGGGGAGAGGTGGAAGGTGAAATGGGGGGAGAGGTGAAAGATGCATGGGGGAGAGGTGGAAGGTGCATGGGGGAGAGGTGAAAGGTGCATGGGGGAGAGGTGAGGGTGAGGTGGGTGGGAGCTAGATTAGGTGAAGGGTCAGGAGGATGTAGTGGGATGGGGTGTTTCAACACCTCTACTGTTCCAGGCTGGATCAGAGATGACCTCTGACCCTGCTCTGACCTACTGATCTTTACCCTATTATATCAGATTAGATATACACTTAGTGTTATATTTCAGTGTAGCAAGACACTGTGGATACTGGAGTAGGTTCTGAGAGAAATGAATCTATGGTATAACAAGACCAAAATTATGTCATGGATGGATCTCGTGCGTGTGTGTGTGTGTGTGTGTGTGTGTGTGTGTGTGTGTGTGTGTGTGTGTGTGTGTGTGTGTGTGTGTGTGTGTGTGTGTGTGTGTGTGTGTGTGTGTGTGTGTGTGTGTGTGTCTGTGTGTGTGTGTGTGTGTGTGTGTGTGTGTGTGTGTGTGTGTGTGTGTGTGTGTGTGTCTGTGTGTGTGTGTGTGTGTGTGTCTGTGTCTGTGTGTGTGTGTGTGTGTGTGTGTGTGTGTGTGTGTGTGTGTGTGTCTGTGTGTGTGTGTGTGTGTGTGTGTGTGTGTGTGTGTGTGTGTGTGTGTGTGTGTCTGTGTGTGTGTGTGTGTGTGTGTCTGTGTGTGTGTGTGTGTGTGTGTGTGTGTGTGTGTGTGTGTGAGATCATAACCCCGTCTCTGAGCCTGATTGTAACTGATTCCCCTCCTGCTGTGGCCCGCAGGAGGGACCTCTCTCAGTGCTTCCACACACACTGGCTGTGATCCTATCCCACAATCCAAGGCCTTAGAGGGAGGTCCTCCTGTGTCCTAGTCCTGGTTCTCACACACATTCACAGAAGCAGCTGAACTGTTGACTTCTTCCCTCAGCCCCAACCACCATTATCTTATGTTATCTGGAAGGGATTACTCTCTAGCTCAACCCTCTTGCATTAGTTATGATAACATTTA
Organism: Oncorhynchus clarkii lewisi; assembly: GCF_045791955.1. Lineage (NCBI taxonomy): Eukaryota > Metazoa > Chordata > Actinopteri > Salmoniformes > Salmonidae > Oncorhynchus > Oncorhynchus clarkii. The sequence goes on from NW_027260840.1 coordinate 156,197, forward strand.
TGGGTCAGCCATAAAGTGGAGGTCTATAATGTGTCCTCATCTGGGAGCAGTCTCCTTGCAGTTTCCATGAGGTTTTAGTGTTAGCAATGGCACTGAGTGAAACTTTTTTATTTAACCTTTATTTAACTAGGCAAGTCAGGTAAGAACAAATTCTTATTTACAATGACAGCCTAGGAACAGCCTTGTTCAGGGGCAGCATGACAGCCTTGTTCAGGGGCAGCATGACAGCCTTGTTCAGGGGCAGCATGACAGCCTTGTTCAGGGGCAGCATGACAGCCTTGTTCAGGGGCAGCATGACAGATTTTTATCAGCTTGGGGATTCTTGCAACCTTTCTGTTACTGGCCCAATGCTCTAACCACCAGGCTACCTGTCCCTAACCACCAGGCTACCTGTCTCTAACCACCAGACTACCTGTCTCTAACCACCAGGCTACCTGTCTCTAACCACCAGGCTACCTACCTCTAACCACCAGGCTACCTGTCTCTAACCACTAGGCTACCTGTCTCTAACCACCAGCCTACCTGTCTCTAACCACTAGGCTACCTGTCTCTAACCACCAGGCTACCTGCCTCTAACCACCAGGCTACCTGTCTCTAACCACTAGGCTACCTGTCTCTAACCACCAGACTACCTGTCTCTAACCACCAGGCTACCTGTCTCTAACCACCAGGCTACCTGTCTCTAACCACTAGGCTACCTGTCTCTAACCACCAGGCTACCTACCTCTAACCACCAGGCTACCTGTCTCTAACCACTAGGCTACCTGTCTCTAACCACCAGCCTACCTGTCTCTAACCACTAGGCTACCTGTCTCTAACCACCAGGCTACCTGCCTCTAACCACCAGGCTACCTGTCTCTAACCACCAGGCTACCTGTCTCTAACCACCAGGCTACCTGCCGCCCCTGAGGTCATTTGACACATAATGGCATCCGTTGTTCACACCTCAAGCAAGTCACTTTGCAGTGGAGCTGTGTCCAGACCCTCCCCTAACCCAAACGACGCTGGGCCCGCTGTGCACCGCCTCATGGGTCTCTCAGTCACTGCTGGCTGTGCTCAACTATGATGAGTCTGGTTTAGCCAGGCTGTACACCTAGAACAGGATGCAGTAGATATCTTTAGTAAACATACAAAAAGGTATATCTTGGCCACTAACCTGAGCAAATTCGAGCCTGTACTGTTTTAGCAACTCCTATGGTTATTGTCATGCTAAACAGAGAATGACCAAATAAATCTGTAGCCAGGCTACAATTTGCCTTCCACCATTGAACCCATACGACGGACTTCTCCTTTCTGACGTTTTCTTTTAGTGTCTCACTCTTCCACTTCTCTCTCCCTCTCGCTTCCTCTCACCTTCTCTCCCCCCCTCGCTTCCTCTCACCTTCTCTCTCCCTCTCGCTTCCTCTCACCTTCTCTCCCCCCCTCGCTTCCTCTCACCTTCTCTCTCCCTCTCGCTTCCTCTCACCTTCTTTCTCCCTCTCACTTCCTCTCACCTTCTCTCCCCCCCTCGCTTCCTCTCACCTTCTCTCCCCCTCTCGCTTCCTCTCACCTTCTCTCCCCCCCTCGCTTCCTCTCACCTTCTCTCCCCCTCGCTTCCTCTCACCTTCTCTCCCCCTCTCGCTTCCTCTCACCTTCTCTCTCCCTCTCACTTCCTCTCACCTTCTCTCCCCCCCTCGCTTCCTCTCACCTTCTCTCTCCCTCTCACTTCCTCTCACCTTCTCTCCCCCCCTCGCTTCCTCTCACCTTCTCTCCCCCCCTCGCTTCCTCTCACCTTCTCTCTCCCTCTCACTTCCTCTCACCTTCTCTCCCCCCCTCGCTTCCTCTCACCTTCTCTCCCCCCCTTCTCCATCCTTCTTTCAGGGCAGGATTTCTGACTGTCCCCTCCTCCCTGACACATACACACCCAAACCACAACCTCAACATACCCCTCCTCCCTGACACATACACACCCAAACCACAACCTCAACATACCCCTCCTCCCTGACACATACACACCCAAACCACAACCTCAACATACCCTTCCTCCCTGACACATACACACCCAAACCACAACCTCAACATACCCCTCCTCCCTGACACATACACACCCAAACCACAACCTCAACATACCCCTCCTCCCTGACACATACACACCCAAACCACAACCTCAACATTACCCCTCCTCCCTGACACATACACACCCAAACCACAACCTCAACATACCCCTCCTCCCTGACACATACACACCCAAACCACAACCTCAACATACACACACCATGCACACACACACTCTGAGTTGAGAGATGTTTTTCTTCTCAGCCAGCCACCTCCTCAGATAGGAAACCTCAGTTTCCCCTCAGCCTTCACTGGGCCTCTCTCTCTTTCTCTCTCTTTCCCCTCTCAGTCTATCTCTCCCCCTCTTTCTGACTTTCCTTTCCCTTTCTCACAATTGTTTTCTCTAATTTTCTCTGCCCTCTCTCCTCCTGTCTTATTTTTCTCAACACCCTCCCCCTTCCTCCTTCCCTGGATAGTTTGCTATTTCTATTTTCCATTCTTTCTTTCTCTCTCTCTCCCTCTTTTTCATAATTCTCTCTCCTTTATGTCATAATTCTGTAAGTGAACCTTGTCCTTTCTGACCAGACTCCTCCACTCTCTGTGTTTTCTTCTTTCTGTCAATACATACCTCACACTTCCTCTTTCTGCCAATACATACATCACACTTCATACATACCTCACACTTCTCTTCCCTTTTCTGTCAATACATACCTCACACTTCCTCTTTCTATCAATACATACCTCACACTTCCTCTTTCTGACAATACATACATCACACTTCATACATACCTCACACTTCCCTTCCTTTTTCTGTCAATACATACCTCACACTTCATACATACCTCACACTTCCCTTCCTCTTTCTGTCAATACATACCTCATACTTCTTCTTTCTATCAATATATACCTAACACTTCATACATACCTCACACTTCCCTTCCTCTTTATATCAATACATACCTCACACTTCCTCTTTCTATCAATACATACCTCACACTTCCTCTCTCTATCAATACATACATCACACTTCCTCTTTCCATCAATACATACCTCACACTTCCTTTCAATCAATACATACCTCACACTTCCTCTCTCTATCAATACATACATCACACTTCCTCTTTCTATCAATACATTCCTCACACTTCCTCTTTCCATCAATACATACCTCACACTTCCTTTCTATCAATACATACCTCACACTTCCTCTCTCTATCAATACATACATCACACTTCCTCTTTCTATCAATATATACCTCACACTTCCTCTTTCTATCAATATATACATCACACTTCCTCTTTCTATCAATACACACCTCACACTTCCCCTCCTCTTTCTATCAATACATACATCACACTTCCTCTTTCTATCAATACATACCTCACACCTCCTCTTTCTATCAATACATACCTCACACTCCCCCTCCTCTTTCTATCAATACATACATCACACTTCCTCTTTCTATCAATACATACCTCACACTTCCCTTCCTCTCTCTATCAATACATACCTCACAGTTTTTTACATACCTCTTCCTCTATCTATCAATACATACCCCACACTTCATACATACCTCACACTCCCCTTCCTCTTTCTGTCAATACATACCTCATACTTATTCTTTCTATCAATATATACCTAACACTTCATACATGCCTCACACTTCCCTTCCTCTTTATATCAATACATACCTCACACTTCCTCTTTCTATCAAAACATACCTCACACTTCCTCTTTCTATCAATACATACATCACACTTCCTCTTTCTATCAATACATTCCTCACACTTCCTCTTTCTATCAATACATACCTCACACTTCCCTTCCTCTTTCTGCCAATACATACCTCACACTTCCTCTTTCTATCAATACATACCTCACACTTCCTCTTTCTATCAATACATACCTCACACTTCCTCTTTCTATCAATACATACATCACACTTCCTCTTTCTATCAATACATACCTCACACTTCCCTTCCTCTTTCTGTCAATACATACCTCACACTTCCCTTCCTCTTTCTGCCAATACATACCTCACACTTTCCTTCCTCTTTCTGCCAATACATACCTCACACTTCCCTTCCTCTTTCTATCAATACATACCTCACACTTCCTTTCTATCAATACATACCTCACACCTCTTTCTATCAATATATACCTCACACTTCCTCTTTCTATCAATACATACATCACACTTCCTCTTTCTATTAATACATACCTCACACTTCCTCTTTCTATCAATACATACCTCACACCTCCTCTTTCTACCAATACATACCTCACACTTCCCTTCCTCTTACTATCAATACATACCTCACACTTCCCTTCCTCTTTCTACCAATACCTACCTCACACTTTTCTTCCTCTTTCTGCCAATTACATGCCTCACACTTCCCTTCCTCTCTCTATCAATACATACCTCACACTTCCCTTCCTCTTTCTATCAATACATACCTCACACTTCCTTTCTATCAATACATACCTCACACCTCTTTCTATCAATATATACCTCACACTTCCTCTTTCTATCAATACATACATCACACTTCCTCTTTCTATCAATACATACCTCACACTTCCCTTCCTCTTTCTATCAATACATACCTCACACTTCCTCTTTCTCTCAATACATACCTCACACCTCCTCTTTCTATCAATACATACCTCACACTTCCCTTCCTCTTACTATCAATACATACCTCACACTTCCCTTCCTCTTTCTACCAATACCTACCTCACACTTCCCTTCCTCTTTCTATCAATACATACCTCACACTTCCTCTTTCTCTCAATACATACCTCACACTTCCTCTTTCTCTCAATACATACCTCACACTTCCTCTTTCTCTCAATACATACCTCACACTTCCTCTTTCTATCAATACATACCTCACACTTCCTCTTTCTCTCAATACATACCTCACACCTCCTCTTTCTATCAATACATACCTCACACTTCCCTTCCTCTTACTATCAATACATACCTCACACTTCCCTTCCTCTTTCTACCAATACCTACCTCACACTTCCCTTCCTCTTTCTATCAATACATACCTCACACTTCCTCTTTCTCTCAATACATACCTCACACTTCCTCTTTCTCTCAATACATACCTCACACTTCCTCTTTCTATCAATACATACCTCACACTTCCTCTTTCTCTCAATACATACCTCACACCTCCTCTTTCTATCAATACATACCTCACACTTCCCTTCCTCTTACTATCAATACATACCTCACACTTCCCTTCCTCTTTCTACCAATACCTACCTCACACCTTCCTTCCTCTTTCTATCAATACATACTGGGGGGGGGGGGGGGGGGGACTGAAAACAGAGAGAGGGAGGGAGAGAGTTAGTGTTTTTGTTTTTACTATCCTTATGGTAAACATAAGTCCTCACAAGGATAGTAAAACAAGGAAGATTTGGACAAGTGGGGACATTTTACTGGTCCCCACAAGGGAAAAGGTCATTTTAGGCTTAAGGTTAGGAGTTAGAGTTAACGTTAGGAGTTAGAGTTAAGGTTAGGAGTTAGAGTTAAGGTTAGGAGTTAGAGTTAAGGTTAGGAGTTAGAGTTAAGGTTAGGAGTTAGGGTTAAGGTTCGAACACATCGCACCGAATGTGGATCTAGCGTTCGTCTGCCGATCATTCAGCGCGCTGTGTATTAAGGACCACCTGCTAATTGTAAAAAAGAACATTGGGTTGGTTATTTTCCTGAGGGATTAATGGAGGCTGAGAGCTCAGAGAGGTCACCTGCTACGATTCAATGAGAGGAAGACAATGAGAGGAAGACAACAATGTGAGTAGAGACTAATTATAATAGTAAAGCATGCCAACTGGACCAATAAATTAATAGATAAATATATTTTATTTTCTAAGACAACACAACATTGCAGCAACACATGACAACATAGCATGGTAGCAACACAACATGACAACAACACGGTAGCAACACAACATGGTAGCAGCACAAACATGGTACAAACATGCCTAACAACAGCACAAAGGCCAAGAAGATAAAGACAACAATACATCACGCGAAGCAGCCTCAACTGTCAGTAAGAGTGTCTATGATTGAGACAAAACTGGCCAGTTTGAGTGTTGCTTGCAGCTCGTTCCAGTCGCCAGCTGCAGCGAACTGAAAAGAGGAGCGGCCCAGGGATGTGTGTGCTTTGGGGATCTTTAACAGAATGTGACTGGCAGAACTGGTGTTGTATGTGGAGGATGAGGGCTGCAGAAGATAGGGGGGTGTGAGGCCTATGAGGGTTTTATAAATAAGCATCAACCAGTGGGTCTTGCGACGGCTATATAGAGATGATCAGTTTACATAGGAGTATAGAGTGCAGTGATGTTTCCTATAAGGAGCATTGGTGGCAAATCTGATGGCTGAATGGTAAAGAATACATCAATAATGTAGTAAATAATGATAAATCACACCAAGGGATTAAGTGCTGCCTTTAAGGTTGGGTTTAGGTTAGGGGTTAGGGAAAATAGGATTTTGAATGGGAATCAATTGTTTGGTCCCGACATGAACAGCAAAACAAACGTGTGTGTGTATGAGATTGAGAGAGAAAGAGAGAGAGAGAGAGAGAGAGAGAGAGAGAGAGGGAGAGAGGGAGAAAGAGAAACAGAGGGGACTTACTGCAACAGGAACCCTCTTACTGAGCTACGGATGGCCCCCAGCCAGAACTCTCAGACGGAGGAGAGAGGGAAGGTGGTAGGAGGGAGGAAGGGAGGGAGAAGAAAGAGAGAGAGGGAGTGAGAGATGACAGTAGAGCGTGAGAGAGAGTAGGAGGGCCCGTGTAGTGGATTTAGTTGTCAAAGGCCAGCACTAACTTGGAATGGGGGGGCAACATGTCTCTTTCAGGCCCAGTATCACTGTTAGACCCAAACAGAGAGCTAGTCTGAGAACAGTGGATTGGCAGTGTTTTCACACTCTGACTGAGTCTGCCAAGGCCTGGGTTACAACACACTGCCTGACCTGACTTGACTCTGGGGCAGGAGGGAGGGAGGTGGTAAGGGGTAAATACTGTATATATAAATGGTAGACATAGGTATTATTGACAAAAAGGAGAGAGACAGAGAGAGAGAAAAGGTGGGGAGAGGGTAGGGGTAGCAGCCAGGACTGTGGTCTTCAGTTCTGGCTTCGGGCGAGGAAACTTCTTCTCCCAGGCAGCAGCAGACACTTTTATTAACTGAGATCTGTCGTGTGTGTGTGTCTCAAAAGGAATACTTTCTCCCTTTCACCAAGACTGGACCCGTGATCAGATCTGGTTTCTAGTGTTTGCTTTAGCCTGCCTGGAGTGCCAGATGGGCGGGGTTTGCAGTTTTGGGACTTTTCCATTGCAACAGGCAAGCTCAACCAAGCACAGATAAAGTATGCAAAAGTTCAACAAGTATTTGTACCCACGTCTATTTGAAATATCATGTATTATCTTACCTACCTTAAGAAATCCATGTTTTAATACAAAAAGCTTAATCAACCTGTCCACCCACAGTATCACTACCCAAACCATGGTGGTTTGTCAAATATCCTAATACATGCACTCATATGTAAACAGTCAGCCCCCTGGGTAGGCGAGTCACTGCTATGCAGATGCTTACCTTCACTAACGCTAGCTAGCGATTTAAGCTAGAGGTCGACCGATTATGATTTTTCAACGCCGATACCGATTATTGGAGGACCAAAAAAGCCGATACAGATTAATCGGACGTTTTTTTTATTTATTTTAAATGTATTTGTAATAATGACAATTCCAACAAAACTGAATTAACACTTATTTTAACTTAATATAATACATCAATAAAATCAATTTAGCCTCAAATAAATAATGAAACATGTTCAATTTGGTTTAAATAATGCAAAAACAAAGTGTTGGAGAAGAAAGTAAAAGTGCAATATGTGCTATGTAAGAAAGCTAACATTTCAGTTCCTTGCTCAGAACATGAGAACATATGAAAGCTGGTGGTTCCTTTTAACATGAGTCTTCAATATTCCCAGGTAAGAAGTTTTAGGTTGTAGTTATTATAGGAATTATAGGACTATTTCTCTCTATACTATTTGTATTTAATTAACCGTTGACTATTGGATGTTCTTATAGTCACTTTAGTATTGCCAGTGTAACAGTATAGCTTCCGTCCCTCTCCTCGCTCCTCCCTGGGCTCGAACCAGTAACACAACGATAACAGCCACCACATTGAAGCAGCGTTACCCATGCAGAGCAAGGGGAATAACCACCCCAAGGCTCAGAGCGAGTAGCGCGCTCTAACTAGCCAGCCATTTCACTTTGGTCACACCAGCCTCATCTCGGGAGTTGATAGGCTTGAAGTCATAAACAGCGCAATGCTTGACGCACAACGAAGAGCTGCTGGCAAAACGCACGAGAGTGCTGTTTGAATTCATGTTTACGCACCTGCTTCTGCCTACCACCTCTCAGTCAGATACTTAGATACTTGTATGCTTGTATGCTCTGTCAGATTATATGCAACGCAGGACACGCTAGATAATATCTAGTAATATCATCAACCATGTGTAGTTAACTAGTGATTATGATTGATTGTTTTTTATGAGATAAGTTTAATGCTAGCTAGCAACTTACCTTGGCTTACTGCATTCGCGTAACAGGCAGTCTCCTTGTAGAGTGCAACGAGAGAGAGGCAGGTCGTTATTGCGTTGGAGTAGTTAACTGTAAGGTTGCAAGATTGGCCCTAATTAATTGGCCATTCCGATTAATCGGTCGACCTCTACCTTAGGCACATAGAACAACAGTAGTGGAGGCTTTGAAAAGACCTGAGTAATCTGACAATAACGTGGGCTATTTCACAACAAGCCAGTCCCTACTACACACAGAGCACCACACTAAGCAGAATAACAGCAGGAGAGACCACCAGGGAGAGAGGAAGAGAGGGTTCTATTCTACAACCACCTAAAAGGAAAACGATTCCTTTCCACTTCCATAACAAAGCCATCACCTACAGAGAAATGAACCTGGAGAAGAGCCCCCTAAGAAAGCTGGTCCTGGGACTCTGTTCACAAACACAAACAGACCCCAAAGAGCCCCAGGACAGCAACACAATTACACCCAGCCAAATCATGAGAAAACAAAAAGATCATTACTTGACACATTGGTTAAGAATTAACAAAGAAACAAAGCAAACTAGAATGCTATTTGGCCCTAAACTGTCACACCCTGATCTGTTCCACCTGTCTTTGTGCTTGTCTCCACCCCCCTCCAGGTGTTTCCAATCTTCCCCATTATCCCCAATATATTTATACCTGTGTTCTCTGTTTGTCTGTTGCCAGTTCGTTTTGTTTCGTGAAACCTACCAGCGGTTTTCCCCTTGATCCCAGCTGTTCTAGTTCCTGTTTTCTAGGTTTTCCTGGTTTTGACCATTCTGCCTGCCCTGGCCCTGAGCCTGCCTGCTGTTCTGTACGTAGCCACACCTCACTGGATTATTGACCCCTGCCTGCTCTGACCCTGAGACTGCCTGCCATTCTGGACCTTCTGCACCCTATCTGGTTGACTGACCTCTGTCTGCTCTGACTCTGAGACTGCCTGCCATTCTGGACCTTCTGCACCCTATCTGGTTGACTGACCCCTGTCTGCCCTTGACCTGTCGTTTTGTTTGTCCCTGTACTAGTACTTTGACACCGTCTGCATCTGGGACTGACCTGAAACCTGATAAAAACAGAGAGTACACAGCGGCAGAATACCTGACCACCGTGACTGACACAAAATCAAGGAAAGCTTTGACTATGTACAGACTCAGTGAGGATAGCCTTGCTATTGAGAAAGGCCACCGTAGGCAGACCTGGCTCTCAAAAGAAGACTATGTGCACACTGCCCACAAAGTGAGGTGGAAACTGAGCTGCACTTCCTAACCTCCCCCTAACCTCCAAATGTCAAATCAAATGTAAAATCAAATGTATGACCATATTTCCCTCAGATTACACAGACCCACAAAGAATTTGAAAACAAATCCAATGTTGATATACTCCCATATCTACTGGGTGAAATACCACAGTGTGCCATCACAGCAGCAATATTTGTGACCTGTTACCACAAGAAAATGGCAACCAGGGAAGAACAAACACCATTGTAAATACAACCCATATTTATTTTCCCTTTTGTACTAAATTCTATATTGTTTATTTCACTTTTGTTTATTACCTATTTCACTTGCTTTGGCAATGTAAACATATCTTTATCATAACAAAAATGACCTTGAATTGAATTGAGTGTTGGAGATAATGTCAGAGACCCAGCCCTGACCTCCCACTGACACTCTGTGTGTGTCTCTCTCTCTCTCTCTACACTCCCTATTCTCTCTCCTGCCTGCTCTCTCCCTCCCACTGTTCCTCTTCCTCTCTCTATCTCCACTCCCTGGGAGCCATTCCTCTCTCTATCTCCACTCCCTGGGAGCCTTTCCTCTCTCTATCTCCACTCCCTGGGAGCCTTTCCTCTCTCTGTCTCCACTCCCAGGGAGCCTTTCCTCTCCCTATCTCCACTCCCTGGGAGCCTTTCCTCTCTCTGTCTCCACTCCCAGGGAGCATTTCCTCTCCCTATCTCCACTCCCAGGGAGCATTTCCTCTCCCTATCTCCACTCTCTGGGAGCCTTTCCTCTCTCTGTCTCCACTCCCAGGGAGCCTTTCCTCTCCCTATCTCCACTCCCTGGGAGCCATTCCTCTCTCTATCTCCACTCCCTGGGAGCCATTCCTCTCTCTATCTCCACTCCCAGGGAGCCTTTCCTCTCTCTATCTCCACTCCCTGGGAGCCTTTCCTCTCTCTTTCAGTTATTGCCTGTTCTTCCTTTCTATTCCTCCTTAACCCCCTCCTTTTCTCTTCCTCTTTCTCTCAATACCTTTCCCAGACACTGTCCATCCCAAACCTTCTCTTTCTCTCTCTCTCTCTCTCTCTCTCTCTCTCTCTCTCTCTCTCTCTCACACACACTGTCCATGCATCCATTCACTCTCCCGTCTCCCACTCCGTCTTGTCCCCTCCTCTCCTCCCCTCTCTGTCAGTCGGCTCCTGTGGCCTCTCCCCACAGGCACTCAGGCAGTGATGCAATCCTCCGACTCCTGCATGCAATCACAGGGTCTGGAGTTTGCTTGCCAAGCAGCCAAGCTGGGGCGTCACCACACTACCGCCACCGCACCACGCTAACATATGAAAGGAAGCAAGGGAGGGAGGGAGGGAAGAAAGAAAAGGGGGGAGGGAAAGAAAGAAAGAAAGAAAGAAAGAAAGAAAGAAAGAAAGAAAGAAAGAAAGAAAGAAAGAAAGAGAGAAAGAAAGAGAGAAAGAAGGAAGGAAGGGAGGAGAAAGGGAAGGAGGAGCTGTCAGGACTAAAGGGTGAAAAGAGTGAGAATTGAAAAAGTCCCACAATAAAACCTAATGGCTTCGTTTTTACGGCGTCAAACTAGTCATATCCCACTCTTTTCCACTCAGGGTAAACTACTTGCTTTTGATTCAATACTAGACCCATCATGAAATTCTATTGGAGTAAACTATCATTTGAATGAGTTATATCTGGTGTGGGTCATACCAAGGTGGGATGGGGGACCTAGTCTCTCTCAACAGACATTCAGAATATACAATAATATCAAATGAATATCAAAGCCAAGCTAGCTGGCTCCAGATCTATACGTACTGTACAGATGTAGGATCTTAATTTGAGCCAGTTTGCTAAAGCAGGAAAATAATCCTGCAGCAACAGGATATGTGAAGTACTATGTAGATTATAATTAATGGACATTTTTGTAGGGGTTTGTACGTTTTTCTTTACGGCAAATCAAATCGGAAATTTCAAAGTGGAAATGACAAACTTTAGAAGCCTTTTTAAAACTCAAATACACAACAAATGTGCATTTCCATCGTTCTGTCACCACGCCTGATCACTCACACTCTCTGTCAACATGCCTGATCACTCCCACTCTCTGTCACCACGCCTGATCACTCACACTCTCTGTCACCATGCCTGATCACTCCCACTCTCTGTCAACATGCCTGATCACTCCCACTCTCTGTCACCATGCCTGATCACTCCCACTCTCTGTCACCATGCCTAATCACTCCCACTCTCTGTCACCATGCCTGATCACTCCCACTCTCTGTCACCATGCCTGATCATCCCCACCCTCTGTCAACATGCCTGATCACTCCCACTCTCTGTCAACATGCCTGATCACTCCCACTCTCTGTCAACATGCCTGATCACTCTCACTCTCTGTCAACATGCCTGATCACTCCCACTCTCTGTCACCATGCCTGATCACTCCCACTCTCTGTCACCATGCCTGATCACTCCCACTCTCTGTCACCATGCCTGATCACTCCCACTCTCTGTCACCATGCCTGATCACTCCCACTCTCTGTCACCATGCCTGATCACTCCCACTCTCTGTCACCATGCCTGATCACTCCCACTCTCTGTCACCATGCCTGATCACTCCCACTCTCTGTCACCATGCCTTATAACTCCCACTCTCTGTCACCATGCCTGATCACTCCCACTCTCTGTCAACATGCCTGATCACTCCCACTCTCTGTCACCATGCCTGATCACTCCCACTCTCTGTCACCATGCCTGATCACTCCCACTCTCTGTCACCATGCCTGATCACTCCCACTCTCTGTCACCATGCCTGATCACTCCCACTCTCTGTCACCATGCCTGATCACTCCCACTCTCTGTCACCATGCCTGATCACTCCCACTCTCTGTCACCATGCCTGATCACTCCCACTCTCTGTCAACATGCCTGATCACTCCCACTCTCTGTCACCATGCCTGATCACTCCCACTCTCTGTCACCATGCCTGATCACTCCCACTCTCTGTCAACATGCCTAATCACTCCCACTCTCTGTCACCATGCCTGATCACTCCCACTCTCTGTCACCATGCCTGATCACTCCCACTCTCTGTCACCATGCCTGATCACTCCCACTCTCTGTCACCATGCCTGATCACTCCCACTCTCTGTCCCCATGCCTGATCACTCCCACTCTCTGTCACCATGCCTGATCACTCTCACTCTCTGTCACCATGCCTGATCACTCCCACTCTCTGTCACCATGCCTGATCACTCCCACTCTCTGTCACCATGCCTGATCACTCCCACTCTCTGTCACCATGCCTGATCACTCCCACTCTCTGTCACCATGCCTAATCACTCCCACTCTCTGTCACCATGCCTGATCACTCCCACTCTCTGTCACCATGCCTGATCATCCCCACCCTCTGTCAACATGCCTGATCACTCCCACTCTCTGTCAACATGCCTGATCACTCCCACTCTCTGTCAACATGCCTGATCACTCTCACTCTCTGTCAACATGCCTGATCACTCCCACTCTCTGTCACCATGCCTGATCACTCCCACTCTCTGTCACCATGCCTGATCACTCCCACTCTCTGTCACCATGCCTGATCACTCCCACTCTCTGTCACCATGCCTGATCACTCCCACTCTCTGTCACCATGCCTGATCACTCCCACTCTCTGTCACCATGCCTGATCACTCCCACTCTCTGTCACCATGCCTGATAACTCCCACTCTCTGTCAGCATGCCTGATCACTCCCACTCTCTGTCAACATGCCTGATCACTCCCACTCTCTGTCACCATGCCTGATCACTCCCACTCTCTGTCACCATGCCTGATCACTCCCACTCTCTGTCACCATGCCTGATCACTCCCACTCTCTGTCACCATGCCTGATCACTCCCACTCTCTGTCACCATGCCTGATCACTCCCACTCTCTGTCACCATGCCTGATCACTCCCACTCTCTGTCACCATGCCTGATCACTCCCACTCTCTGTCAACATGCCTGATCACTCCCACTCTCTGTCACCATGCCTGATCACTCCCACTCTCTGTCACCATGCCTGATCACTCCCACTCTCTGTCAACATGCCTAATCACTCCCACTCTCTGTCACCATGCCTGATCACTCCCACTCTCTGTCACCATGCCTGATCACTCCCACTCTCTGTCACCATGCCTGATCACTCCCACTCTCTGTCACCATGCCTGATCACTCCCACTCTCTGTCACCATGCCTGATCACTCCCACTCTCTGTCCCCATGCCTGATCACTCCCACTCTCTGTCACCATGCCTGATCACTCTCACTCTCTGTCACCATGCCTGATCACTCCCACTCTCTGTCACCATGCCTGATCACTCCCACTCTCTGTCACCATGCCTGATCACTCCCACTCTCTGTCACCATGCCTGATCACTCCCACTCTCTGTCACCATGCCTGATCACTCCCACTCTCTGTCCCCATGCCTGATCACTCCCACTCTCTGTCACCATGCCTGATCACTCTCACTCTCTGTCACCATGCCTGATCACTCCCACTCTCTGTCACCATGCCTGATCACTCTCACTCTCTGTCACCATGCCTGATCACTCCCACTCTCTGTCACCATGCCTGATCACTCCCACTCGCTGTCACCATGCCTGATCACTCCCACTCTCTGTCACTATGCCTGATCACTCCCACTCTCTGTCACCATGCCTGATCACTCCCACTCTCTGTTAACATGCCTGATCACTCCCACTATCTGTCACCATGCCTGATCACTCCCACTCTCTGTCAACATGCCTGATCACTCCCACTCTCTGTCAACATGCCTGATCACTCCCAAGCGTCCTTGCTGCTTGTTTGCACTGGTCTCAGTAAATGATCCTGCCACTCAATTGGTCCTCTGCTATTCCGTCATTGATTCTGAATGTCAGCATTGACCCAGAGCAGCCTAGTGTCTAAAGGGGAGTGGGTGGATAACCACTGGTCCAGAGCAGCCTAGTGTCTAAAGGGGAGTGGGTGGATAACCACTGGTCCAGAGCAGCCTAGTGTCTAAAGGGGAGTGGGTAGATAACCACTGGTCCAGAGCAGCCTAGTGTCTAAAGAGGAGTGGGTAGATAACCACTGGTCCATAGCAGCCTAGTGTCTAAAGAGGAGTGGGTAGATAACCACTGGTCCAGAGCAGCCTAGTGTCTAAAGGGGAGTGGGTAGATAACCACTGGTCCAGAGCAGCCTAGTGTCTAAAGGGGAGTGGGTAGATAACCACTGGTCCAGAGCAACCTAGTGTCTAAAGGGGAGTGGGTAGATAACCACTGGTCCAGAGCAACCTAGTGTCTAAAGGGGAGTGGGTGGATAACACTGGTCCAGAGCAGCCTAGTGTCTAAAGAGGAGTGGGTAGATAACCACTGGTCCAGAGCAGCCTAGTGTCTAAAGGGGAGTGGGTAGATAACCACTGGTCCAGAGCAGCCTAGTGTCTAAAGGGGAGTGGGTAGATAACCACTGGTCCAGAGCAACCTAGTGTCTAAAGGGGAGTGGGTGGATAACACTGGTCCAGAGCAGCCTAGTGTCTAAAGAGGAGTGGGTAGATAACCACTGGTCCAGAGCAGCCTAGTGTCTAAAGAGGAGTGGGTAGATAACCACTGGTCCAGAGCAGCCTAGTGTCTAAAGGGGAGTGGGTAGATAACACTGGTCCAGAGCAGCCTAGTGTCTAAAGGGGAGTGGGTAGATAACACTGGTCCAGAGCAGCCTAGTGTCTAAAGGGGAGTGGGTAGATAACCACTGGTCCAGAGCAGCCTAGTGTCTAAAGGGGAGTGGGTAGATAACCACTGGTCCAGAGCAACCTAGTGTCTAAAGGGGAGTGGGTAGATAACACTGGTCCAGAGCAGCCTAGTGTCTAAAGGGGAGTGGGTAGATAACACTGGTCCAGAGCAGCCTAGTGTCTAAAGGGGAGTGGGTGGATAACCACTGGTCCAGAGCAGCCTAGTGTCTAAAGGGGAGTGGGTAGATAACCACTGGTCCAGAGCAACCTAGTGTCTAAAGGGGAGTGGGTGGATAACACTGGTCCAGAGCAGCCTAGTGTCTAAAGGGGAGTGGGTAGATAACACTGGTCCAGACCAGCCTAGTGTCTAAAGGGGAGTGGGTAGATAACCACTGGTCCAGAGCAGCCTAGTGTCTAAAGGGGAGTGGGTAGATAACCACTGGTCCAGAGCAGCCTAGTGTCTAAAGGGGAGTGGGTAGATAACACTGGTCCAGAGCAGCCTAGTGTCTAAAGAGGAGTGGGTAGATAACCACTGGTCCAGAGCAGCCTAGTGTCTAAAGGGGAGTGGGTAGATAACCACTGGTCCAGAGCAGCCTAGTGTCTAAAGGGGAGTGGGTGGATAACCACTGGTCCAGAGCAGCCTAGTGTCTAAAGAGGAGTGGGTAGATAACACTGGTCCAGGGTCATATTTTTTATTATTTTATCTTCCTGTTGTGGTTGGGGTAAACTGTTCCTAGATCTGTGGCTAGGGTCAACTTCTACTTCGGAGTGCCTAAAGGGAGATTTGGACAGGTTATTCCTATGACCCCCACTACAGGTACGGGAGCGAAATCCTTTCCTAGGTTCATGCCTTGCAAAGCTGTCAATGGCTGTTCCTATTTATGATGACACATTCATTTAGCTAGCTATTTATAATGAAAGGGAATGGGGATTTTTTTATTTATTTCATTTTTTATTTAACTAAAGAAACTCAGTTAGGAACAAATTCTTATTTACAATGACGGCCTACCCTGGCCAAACCCGGATGACGCCGGGCCAATTGTGCACCGCCCTATGGGACTCCCAATCACGGATGTGATATGGCCTGGATTCGAACCAAGGACTGTAGTGACACCCCTTGCACTGAGATGCAGTGCCTTAGACCGCTGCGCCACTCGGGAATAACTAGTCAGTTGCACAACTGAACGCATTTAATCAAAATGTGTCTTCTGCATTTTCATTTTTTACATTTTATTTCACCTTTATTTAACCAGGTAGGCCAGTTGAGGACAAGTTCTAATTTACAACTGCGACCTGGCCAAGATAAAGCAAAGCAGTTCGACACATACAACACAGAGTTACACATAAACAAACGTACAGTCAATAACACAACAGAAAAAAGGATCTATATACAGTGAGTGCAAATGAGGTAAGATAAGGGAGGTAAGGCAATAAATAGGCCATAGTGGCAAAATAATTACAATTAAACACTGGAGTGATAGATGTGCAAATGATGAATGTGCAAGTAGAGATACTGGGGTGCAAAGGAGCAAAAATAAATAACAGTATGGGGATGAGGTAGTTGGATGGGATATTTAGAGATGGGCTATGTACAGGTGCAGTGATCTGTGAGCTGCTCTGACAGCTGCTGCTTAAAGTTAGTGAGGGAGATATGTTATGACAATTTGTTCCAGTCATTGGCAGCAGAGAACTGGAAGGAAAGACGACCAAAGGAGGAATTGGCTTTGGGGGTGACCTGTGAAATATACCTGCTGGAGCTCGTGCTACGGGTGGGTGTTTCTATGGTGACCAGTGAGCTGAGATAAGGCTTTACCTAGCAAAGACGTATAGATGACCTGGAGCCAGTGGGATTGGAGACGAATATAAAGCGAGGGCCAGCCAACGAGAGCATACAGGTCGCAGTGGTGGGTAGTATATGGGGCTTTGGTGACAAAACAGTGACAAAATGTCACTGTGATAGCAAACTGGATGTAGTCTGAGTAGAGTGTTGGAGGCTATTTTGTAAATGACGTCGCCGAAGTCAAGGATCTGCAGGATAGTCCATTTTAAGAGGGTATGTTGAGCAGCATGAGTGAAGGATGCTTTGTTGCGAAATAGAAAGCCGATTCTAGATTTAATTTTGGATTGGAGATGCTTATTGTGAGTCTGGAAGGAAAGTTTACAGTCTAACCAGACGCCTAGGTATTTTTAGTTGTCCACGTATTCTAAGTCAGAACCGTCCAGAGTAGTGATGATGGACGGGCGGGCAGATACGGGCAGCAATCGGTTGAAGAGCATACATTTAGTTTTACTTGCATTTAAGAACAGTTGGAGGCCACGGAAGGAGAGTTGTATGGCATTGAAGCTCGTCTGGAGGTTAGTTAACACAGTGTCCAAAGAGGGGCCAGAAGTATACAGAATGATGTCGTCTGCGTAGAGGTGGATCAGAGAATCAACAGCAGCAAGATCAACATCATTGATGTATACAGAGAAAAGTCGGCCCGAGAATTGAACCCTGTGGTACCCCCATAGAGACTGCCAGAGGCCCGGACAACAGGCCCTCCGATTTGACACACTGAACTCTATCTGAGAAGTAGTTGGTGAACCAGCTGCACAGTATTGTCTCTTATCGATGGCGGTTATGATATCGTTTAGGAACTTGAGCGTGGCTGAGGTGCACCCATGACCAACTCGGAAACCAGATTGCATAGCGGAGAAGGTACAGTGGGATTCAAAATGGTTGCTGAGCTGTTTGTTAACTTGGCGTTCGAAGACCGTAGAAAGGCAGGGTAGGATAGATATAGGTCTGTAGCAGTTTGGGTCTAGAGTGTCTCCCACTTTGAATAGGGGGATAACCGCGGCAGCTTTCCAATCTTTGGGGATCTCAGACGATACGAAAGAGAGGTTGACCCAACCCCTCTGGTGTGGTTATATGAGGTTTTAGTATACTCCCATTTCTGGAAGATTTTTAGTTAGGTCCCACTTTGGCATCTTTGTGACAAAAGCTTCATGCCTACTTGTTAAATCAGAGTTGAGTGCTCCCATTATGCCCCTCTATCTCTCTCCTGCCATCTCTTTCTCCCTCCATCTGTCCCTCTGCATCTGTCTATTGGCCTTGTTCCTATTCTCTCCCTTTTTATCTCTCTCTTTTTCACTTCCTCCCTCCCCCCTCTCTCTCTCTGTTTCTCTCTTGCTACCCCTCTCTCTCGCTTCCCTCACTCGCTCTTTCGTTCCCTCTAACTGTCTCTCTCGCTCTCGTTCTCTCCTCCCTCTCTCTCTCTCCAGAAGATGAAAGGCTCTCGGTGTTAGGGAGGAGCCTGTCGCTCAGCTGAACTAAGACACAGAAACAGAGACAGATAAAGAGGGAGAGAAAAAAGCTGTCATGTTGACCTTGTCTGGCTGCCAGGCTTTTGGGAGAGGGGGGGGGCAAAGAGGGGGGTATCACTCAGAGAAAACAGGCACCCCTGTGTGAGGAGAAGAGAGGAGAAAACAGGCACCCCGTGTGAGGAGAAGAGAGGAGAAGAGAGGAGAAAACAGGCGCCCCGTGTGAGGAGAAAACAGGCACCCCGTGTGAGGAGAAGAGAGGAGAAGAGAGGAGAAAACAGGCACCCCGTGTGAGGAGAAAACAGGCGCTCCCGTGTGAGGAGAAGAGAGGAAAAAACAGGCACCCCATGTGAAGAGAAGAGGAGGACACTGAGGAGGACACCCCCATTTTTAAAGATGCTAGCTACAGTGGGGCAAAAAAGTATTCAGTCAGCCACCAATTGTGCAAGTTCTCCCACTTAAAAATATGAGAGGCCTGTAATTTTGATCATAGGTACACTTCAACTATGACGGACAAAATTAGAAAAAAAATCCAGAAAATCACATTGTAGGATTTTTAATGAATTTTTTTGCAAATTATGGTGGAAAATAAGTATTTGGTCAATAACAAAATATTTTTTTCTCATTTTGTCCGTCATAGTTGAAGTGTACCTATGATGAAAATTACAGGCCTCTCTCATCGTTTTAAGTGGGAGAACTTACACAATTGGTGGCTGACTAAATACTTTTTTGCCCCACTGTATCTCCAATGATCCCACAGTACAGTCTGGTTCTCTCCCTCTCTCATTGGAGTCTAAACTATCCCATCCACGTTGACCGCCCAGCCCTCACTCACTGTCTTTCTAACACACACACACACATACATAGAGAAAAACACACGTCAGTTTGTCTGCTAATTACTCTCTGCTGTTTTTGTGTTTCTCCTTCTTCCTGTTTTCTTCTCGTCTCAATATGCTTTGCTTTTGGGAGCCTGAAAACACCCACACACACACAAACACATCCTGGCCAGAGCTTCTGCCTCCTGCTGCACATCTGGTGCTCTGTCCCCCCTCTCCTCTCGATGCTGACACTAGGCACTAACGTAGCGTGGCTGGTGCACAGGTGTCTCCCCCTCACCCGGTTCCCCCCAGGGACAGGGCGCGCCAGCCCAGGAATTCTGAACTGGGTAACTTTACACTCTCTTTGTACATTCTACGTGTCCGACCACAGTGAAAGCCCTGGACACCACAGCCACACCCCCGTGGAGCTGCTTCATACAGCTGTAGATCCTATCATGTTACCCTGGCTATTGAAGAAGAACTCAGCTTCCCAGGGAGGGGAGAATGGACCTTGTGTTATTAAGTTGCAGCAGACTTTATTGAAGAATCTCTACAGTTGACCAATCGCAGACGAAGGGGCGTTGACCTCAGCTCGCCTGGAGAAAAAGTGTTGTGTGCACGAACAGCCCAGAAACGAACAGAAAGGTAGAAAAAAGTGGTCCTAATATATGTCTTCTGAACTGTTTGGTCTGGGAAGCATGCGGACGCCTTAAAGCTGCTCTAGTTGGTCTCCGCCCACCAGTCCCCCATTCCTCATGCTGTCACTGCGAGGGTCCAACCTCCTCGCCCCTGATCCCCCTCCAAACTGGTGCTGAAATATGGCAGAGGGTGTCGTTCCTTATCATGCACAATATCCACTCTTTCCAAACGCTAGTCAGCCCTATTAATCTCCAGGCCAGTGGGCTGTTAACTGCGTGGGAGAGAGAGCAGACTTTGGGAACATTACCCAGTGGCTTACAGCTGGCTGGCTCTCTGGATTTCACCACAAAGGGAAGGAGGGAACATTACGAACAGATCTCATGGAGAGTTCGGCCACAATCGTTGGCCGTTTGCACAGCCGAAGCCTATACCCTTCACATGCTATAACCATCTCCTATATCTCCCCAATCCATAAATTCTTATAGATCCAACACCATTCACCCAAAGCTTAGCCTACAGATGCCTAGCTAGAAGGTCATATCCTCTAGTGTTCAGCAATAGATCCTCCAACCTGAATGGTAACCCCACACAATACTCTCTATCCCACACCATACCTTATAATATAGTCATTAGGTGGGTGCTTATATTTGTCCTATTTCACACATGAATACAAGTATGTATTAATATGTATTAATATGTATTAATATGCATGTGTGAATCAGATCTAGTTTTTTACATATCCCAACTCCCCCTGAGACACCCTTGGAGAGTGGGGTCACGGCCAGGGTCACCTGTGTGATGACTGTTTGACTCCAACAATGTGACTAAAGCCTTAAAACACCACCTGTGAACTCTGAATCTACCCAGAGCAACCCCAGAGCAACTACCCTGTCTCTCTCTGTCTGTCTGTCTGTCTGTCTGTCTGTCCGTC
>NW_027260840.1:180000-192500 GCF_045791955.1 Oncorhynchus clarkii lewisi
TGTCGTCCAAGAGAGGCTGAATGGCTGATTTTTTACATGACATCTGCATAGACTTTCCAAACTTATATAAGTTCCCACATTGGCAGAAAACAGCTACGGGGCGCATATGAATCAAATTTGTGCTGGCAACATCCCCATACTGAGGATAAATAGTTACAGACCAAACTGTGTTTTCCTCTCTGCATACAGTAAGATGAATAATGTCTTATGTATTCAGGAGTTATATAGTTATAGAGCTGTGAAAGTGGGGGAGACAGAAAGAAAAGGAGGTAGAAACAGAGGGAATGAAAGGGAAGGACGGAGAGAGGGGGGAGCTGATTTCAGAGGGTGGGTGTAGGGGAGCAGGGGGGGAGAGGAAGGAGGGAGAGAGGGGGGAGCTGAAGTCAGAGGGTGGGTGTAGGGGAGCAGGGGAGGAGAGGAAGGAGGGAGAGAGGGGGAGCTGATTTCAGAGAGTGGGTGTAGGGGAGCAGGGGTGGAGAGGAAGGAGGGAGAGAGGGGGGAGCTGAAGTCAGAGGGTGGGTGTAGGGGAGCAGGGGAGGAGAGGAAGGAGGGAGAGAGGGGGGAGCTGAAGTCAGAGGGTGGGTGTAGGGGAGCAGGGGAGGAGAGGAAGGAGGGAGAGAGGGGGGAGCTGAAGTCAGAGGGTGGGTGTAGGGGAGCAGGGGTGGAGAGGAAGGAGGGAGAGAGGGGGAGCTGATTTCAGAGAGTGGGTGTAGGGGAGCAGGGGAGGAGAGGAAGGAGGGAGAGAGGGGGGAGCTGGAGTCAGAGGGTGGGTGTAGGGGAGCAGGGGAGGAGAGGAAGGAGGGAGAGAGGGGGGAGCTGATTTCAGAGGGTGGGTGTAGGGGAGCAGGGGAGGAGAGGAAGGAGGGAGAGAGGGGGGAGCTGAAGTCAGAGGGTGGGTGTAGGGGAGCAGGGGTGGAGAGGAAGGAGGGAGAGAGAGGGGAGCTGATTTCAGAGGGTGGGTGTAGGGGAGCAGGGGAGGAGAGGAAGGAGGGAGAGAGGGGGGAGCTGAAGTCAGAGGGTGGGTGTAGGGGAGCAGGGGAGGAGAGGAAGGAGGGAGAGAGGGGGAGCTGAAGTCAGAGGGTGGGTGTAGGGGAGCAGGGGAGGAGAGGAAGGAGGGAGAGAGGGGGGAGCTGAAGTCAGAGGGTGGGTGTAGGGGAGCAGGGGAGGAGAGGAAGGAGGGAGAGAGGGGGAGCTGAAGTCAGAGGGTGGGTGTAGGGGAGCAGGGGAGGAGAGGAAGGAGGGAGAGAGAGGGGAGCTGAAGTCAGAGGGTGGGTGTAGGGGAGCAGGGGAGGAGAGGAAGGAGGGAGAG
The DNA here is from genome assembly GCF_045791955.1 of Oncorhynchus clarkii lewisi. Classification (NCBI taxonomy): domain Eukaryota; kingdom Metazoa; phylum Chordata; class Actinopteri; order Salmoniformes; family Salmonidae; genus Oncorhynchus; species Oncorhynchus clarkii. The sequence continues at coordinate 181,310 of NW_027260840.1, forward strand.
AGAGGGGGAGCTGAAGTCAGAGGGTGGGTGTAGGGGAGCAGGGGAGGAGAGGAAGGAGGGAGAGAGGGGGGAGCTGAAGTCAGAGGGTGGGTGTAGGGGAGCAGGGGGGGAGAGGAAGGAGGGAGAGAGGGGGAGCTGAAGTCAGAGGGTAGGTGTAGGGGAGCAGGGGAGGAGAGGAAGGAGGGAGAGAGGGGGGGGCTGAAGTCAGAGGGTGGGTGTAGGGGAGCAGGGGAGGAGAGGAAGGAGGGAGTTAAAAAAGAGACAGAAGGAGTCACAGGGAGTCAGGTGTGGGAGGTGGGTGGAGGAGGAGTGAAGAGGCAGGGCAAGGGCAGAGCCTCAGAGGGAGCTCTCTGCTGACAGGAATGGGATTTGCCCAGGCACAGGCAGACACAGAGCCAAGCCCAGGCCCAGACTTGAGAGGGCCTTGTTTCTCTCTCACAAATGCCTCATACACTTTTTTTTCTTTCTTCCTCCCTCCCTCCGTCCTTTCTCATCCCCCTTACAGCATCACTCCCTCTTTCAATCTGTCCTTCTATTTCTCCTCGTCCACTTATTGAATATCATTGTCTCTCTCCACACTCTCTCCTCTCACTCCACTCTCTCTCTCTCCCCTAGAACAAACACACATTTACATATGTAGAATCTTAATTCGACCAGATTCTCACTGCAGAAAAATAATCCAGCAGCAACAGGAAATGTGAATTATTGTGTGGATTGTAATTCATGGACTTTGTGTAGGGGTTGATACATTTTTAGTTTGAGCAAATCAAGTCTGACATTTTAGAGTGGAAATTACAAACTTTAAAAGCCTTTTTAGCCTTGAATACATTACAAGTTTGCATTTCCTTCAACAACAGGGTGATCAAATTAAGATCCTACACCTGTACATATTCACGTGCCTTCCTTATATTTACATATTGCATTGCTGCAGCGTTATAATAGTTCTATAATATTGTGGGTCTGTATACCAGAGAATCCAGGGAGGGTGTTGGCCACGTAAGTAAATAATAATACAAACCAGCTGTGGTCCCAGTTAAACTGCTGCTGTCAGGCTAGCATATGACGGTACCCTACCGCAGAGCTTTCTGACAGCGTTAGAGCTTCTGCTCTAGTAGTCTCATTTGGTAATTAACGTTACTGACCAGAGCTCAAATTGTAGAGCTCTCATTTGGTAACTAATGTTACTGACCAGAGCTCATATAGTAGAGCTCTCATTTGGTAACTAATGTTACTGACCAGAGCTCAAATAGTAGAGCTCTCATTTGGTAACTAATGTTACTGACCAGAGCTCATATAGTAGAGCTCTCATTTGGTAATTATTGTTACTGACCAGAGCTCATATAGTAGAGCTCTCATTTGGTAATTAATGTTACTGACCAGAGCTCATATAGTAGAGCTCTTAGACATCTTTAAAGCTCCTGCATGCTCTAAATGTAGAGCTCTCATTTGGTAACTAAATGTTAATGTTACTGCTAGAGATCATATATTAGAGCTCTAAGTCAGCTTTAGAGTATTTGCAAGCGCTACAGTAGAGTATGCATAGTATAGTTTTGTAAAACAAAAAAAAGTTACTCATCAGAGCTCATGGAGGCTCATATAGTAGAGCTCTTAGGCAGTTTTAGCTCCTGCAAACTCTAGATGCAGAGCTCTCATTTGGGAGCTAAATGTTAAGTATGACCTAGGGATTATAACCTAGAAAGGATTGAATGCAACTCATTTTGTCTAATGCTCAGAGCTCATATAGTAGAGCTCTCATACCGTTTTAGAGCTCTTGCGAACTCTAGATGCAGAGCGCTCATTTGGGAGCTTAATGTTCAGTATGACCTATATTACCTAGTCATTGCTGTTATTGTCTGTTATTACTGTTATTGTCAACCAACAAACTATAGAAAACTTCATCAAATGAACTCCTCTCCATTGTTTTGTTAATTTCTGTCTTTGTTATAACTTTGGCTTTCCTCCAGTCTTCTGTGTTAATACTCAGACTTTCCCCCATCAAGTTGTCTGGTCTGTCTATTGTTTTTAAGATGTCTCAGAGCTGAAGTTCTCTCACTCCAGAAACACAGGGCAGCTGGAGGGAGGGAGGGAGGGAGGGGTACTGTAAGGTGGGTGGCGCCTGGGGGTGAGGCACAGAATTGTCAGTGTTTATTTTGGAAATGCAGCCCTGCAGACAAACAGCAAGGGAACTGAACCCATAGCGCAGGGGAGCCTTCAAGTTCACCATGGCATATCCTACCTTAGTTCCTGACTTCAACTGTTCTCTTCTGGGACGTCCCATCCCATTCAGGTGATCAGGACTGGGGGACTACAGTAAATACAGGTTAATGAAACAACCCCCAGAGTACATGAATGATCTGCTCCAAGGAGGAAACGGTGAGGCCTTGTTGTGATTAGTGGTTACAGTTTAACTGGAGAGGTATGCATGGTCTGTGGGCTGGGAGGGTCGGGGCCGAGGCCCAGCCAGCCAGTGGTTTTACTGGCCTGGACCCAAATTCATAACTCATAGTAGAAGTGCTGATCTAGGATCAGATCCCCCCCCCCCCCCCCCCCCCCCCCCCCCCCACACACACACACACACACACTTGTCCAAGTAATAATATTAATTCTAATCTAATGGCAAAACTTGTCCTAGATCAGCACTGCTATAGTCTGAAGACGAGCCCAGGGGCGAATGGGCCATATTTATAAAGCGTAGGAGGGTTGGTCTAGGATCAGTTCCCCCGTCCATGTAATCTTATTCAATTTGATCTAAAAGATTAAACTGGTCCTAGATTAGCACTCATATGGCTCTATTTTAACAAATCTAATGCAATGGAAAATCTAAGCACTGGCGGTAGCTATAGGTTCGGGGTGTCAGAAATATTTATTCTATTTTCATAACCAGAATTAAGGACACAGTACAGGGCGGAGAGGTGAAAGAGCTGGGTTTTCATGAATAAACAGGTTGAATGTGTGTCCAGGCTTGACCCCTCACTGGCCAATCAGAATGTGCTCCATGGCTAAATATGTGTCTTCTTGAACTTGTGTTTTTACAGTCTTGTATGTATTGTGTTGTCATCCACTCCGAATCGAATGTTAGTCCGTTGTAGCCTATTTTGTTAAATAGTCTACACAAACAAAATAACAACATTTCGGCCTATCCTATATTTGCTAAATATGTTGAATATGTTTTTGAACAGTAATTGCATGGCTTCAATATGGAAATATACTGTTAACATAGCATTCCCAGTGATATAAGCCTACTGTAAAATGCATTATGTCTGAGCCATGGACGTGTCTAGCGTTGTCAATAAACCAGATTATTTCACTAGTGGTAACATCTAAAAACACAGCGAATAATTCCAATCAAAATCGAACAAAACTACACAACTTGTTTTAAAAAATGGCTCCCCGTGGGCTTGTAATATTAGGCCTAAAACAACATAGACTTCGGAGGGTTTTTACGCACATCCAAACTTTTCACACGAGTGAAAAGAAAGTAGTGACTTTACCACGTGACAAGCAAACAAACAAACAGGTAAATATAGCCTACAAGCAGATTCAGCACCACAGACATCGATCGGAATTCCCACGATTTGACAGTTAGGTCCAACAGAGAAAAGGGGAAGACGCATTTTTTGTAATAACTTGATGTTCCTAAACAGGCTTCCGACAGTTACTGAGACCTTTCATGCAATGGGAATCCCACATAATGAGTAGAAACGTTTCCCAGAAGCTGGACAAAATAATGTCTAATATAAAAAGAGAAATGACTGTTTTGCTGCTTGTGATTTTTAATAAACATTGGTGATGTATATTAGGCTGCTGTGTGCGCCTCCACTGGCAAAATACCGCTATGATCAGCTTTAAGTCGCTCTTAAATATCCCCAGGTAGGCTCACTGAAATTGCCATATTGGCACGTGTTTTTAAGGACACGCCTCAAATATTTACGCCCCTCCCACCTCAGCGCAAGTCAATCGATGTTAGACAGTTAAATTGCCGAACCTGGCATTAGGGCTAAAAAATGCCAATGCGGCAGTTTTTACAAGACGAAATTGCAAGCTAACGTGCGTTTGACACTTGCGCCTCCTTACCGCCAGCCCAAAATAGAGCCCCTATTCTCTGAGACAATTTGTGAATAGGAGCCCTCGCCTCTCAGCTCGAGTGTGTCAGGTTTGGCTACGGTCTTTATGGCAGTTCTGTCTCTACTCTCTGTGTAGGTCCAGGAGTCTGGCTGGCCATCACCACCCCACACAGACACCTCATGTTGAAACTATCCTACTCCCAGTCTCATAGCAGCAGATAGTATGGGCCAGTTTCCCAGACATAGATTAAGCCTATGCCTGGACAAAGAAGCACATTTAATAGAGATTCTCCATTGAGAATGCTTTTTAGTCCAGGTCTAGTCCTAATCTGTGTCTGGGAAACCAACCCTATGAATATACAGCTAGGCTTCTAGGCCCTCCCATATTGTCATCACTGTTAGTGATACAACTAAGGAATCTGTATGTAGCCCACTTAATCATCTTTACTATATCCTGACTTCTGTCTATGAGGTGTGGTAATGTGGGTTGCTCTCCCTCTTCATGTATGATTTCCCCTTCCTTCAGAGGCATGTGAACTGTTTGCATCTCCCTATAGGGAGTCTCAATCTGCCCCATGAGTCTGTGGCTGGGCTGGAGACAGCGAGACCAGCCACCATATTGTGTGTGTGCGTGTGTGTGTGTGTGTGTGTGTGTGTGTGTGTGTGTGTGTGTGTGTGTGTGTGTGTGTGTGTGTGTGTGTGTGTGTGTGTGTGTGTGTGTGTGTGTGTGTGTGTGTGTGTGTGTGTGTGTGTGTGTGTGTGTGTGTGTGTGTGTGTGTGTGTGTGTGTGTGTGTGTGTGTGTGTGTGTGTGTGTGTGTGTGCGTATGGTTACCATTGTGACTGTGACAGAAACACATAATCATTTCCACCTGTAGATGATTCCAAAGTTAGTAAGAATTCTGCCTCCATGGCTGTGATCAGTTTGACGCAGTAACATTCCATTCCAACTCCTCACAGCAGTTGGTACAAACGGCTGTGTTTTATTAAGCTGCTCATCTCTGATATTGTGATTCTGTTTCCCTCCAAAACAGGTGGCAGCCGAGTTGTCCCAACAAGCATAAAGGGCATAGTTGACTGAGAGTTCAGTAGGCTCTCTATCTCATCTCTCTCTCATCTCTCTCTCTCTCTTCTCTCTCTCTCTCTCTCTCTCTCTCTCTCTCTCTCTCTCTCTCTCTCTCTCTCTCTCTCTCTCTCTCTCTCTCTCTCTCTCTCTCTCTCTCTCTCTCTCTCTCTCTCTCTCTCTCTGACACACAAACAAACAGACACGTACACAAATAAACTGCAATTTAACAGGATTTACTTGAAGCCTGAAAATCCCATCAGGGACACATCATTTTATACCCTCAATCCCATTTCCCTACTCCATGGAGGGGACAATCCCTGCAGCTCACCATCAGAGACGTCACAGCAGCACCAGTCACTTTGCCTTTCTGACAAGTATAGATAGATAGACGTATAAGTGTACAATACATTAAGGACACCCCTCCCCCTTTTGCCCTCAGAACAGCCTCAATTCATCAGGGCATGGACTCTACAAGGTGTCGAAAGCGTTCCACAGGAATGCTGGCCCATGTTGACTCCACTGCTTCCCACAGTGGTGTCAAGTTGGCTGAATGTCCTTTGGGTGGTGGACCATTTTTGATACACAGGAAACTGTTGAGCATAAAAAACCCAGCAGCGTTGCAGTTCTAGATTTTTAAAAAGCGGTGTGCCTGGCACATACTACCATACCCCGTTCAAAGGCACTTAAATATTTAGTCTTGCCCATTCCCCCTCTGAATAACACACAATCCATGTCTCAACTGTCTCAATGTTTTGTCCATGATGTTGTGTACACTCAGTGTAGATTAAAAAACATGAGCTGGCACACACCCAGAAAAAATAGTGTGTGTGGATGTGCTGACTAACGGCGAATAAACTATAAACTATCAAAATAAAGAAAGTAGCACACTCCATGTATAAACTCCCAGCAATTGAATGGGGTTTTACCAGCGTTTCGGCATCACCCAGACCCTGAGGAAGGCACAGTGATGCCCAAACATTGGTAAATACCCATTAAATTGCTGGGAGTTTATATGTGCGACTTCCTTTATTTTGATAGTTTACACTCAGTGTAGATAGACATAGATAGCAACATACTTAATATCCCAGAAAAAGGTTCAGGAACAGTATAGTTATCACGTGATAATGTCAGTCATTCTATCACATGGAGTTCTTTTCAAACAGTGCTATTCAGTCGGGGAAAATGTTTTGTTGGGGAGTAAATGTTTTTATTGGTTCTCTTCATTTTGAGATAAACATTTAAAGGATTGAAGGTTATGTTTTATGTGAAAATAAGAATTTGCAGATTTTAAGGTTGTGTCATTAGATTTGGGGTTGTCAGAAATTCTGGTGAAAAAAATGGGGTTCTCGCCGAAGAAGTTTGAATACCAGTTTTAAACCAAGAAACGGTGTGTTCAGCGCTCGTGTCAGTGAGGAGAAACACGGGACAACTACAGGGAAATGGTAGTTAAATGTCAAGTGCAGTACCATGTCTACGGATTGCGGTTTGTTTAAATCCCGGCCTTAGCTATTCAAGAGGACTAAACTACTACCTCAGCGTGGAAGGCTTTTGGAAAACCAGCCTCTTGACTGAACCCTGTGATTGAGCGGGTGACACTCCCGCCACGAGGAGCCATAGCTCCAGATAAGTGGGTGGGTGGGGGTAGGCTTCTCCTGGAGTCCCTCGCGGTGCTGAGTGTGTGAGTGTGAGGGAGTTGTCTCGGCTTGTCCCCACTTGTCTCCACTGCGTGCCTCGACATTCACTGGCCGCTCTAATCCAGGACCCCTGCTGCTGCGTTGCCTTTCAGCCCGGCCGTAATCCACTGGCTGCTATTGGCATCCCACTGAGATATTAAATCAGACACACGCAGTCCCAGAGTGTCTAACTGGGCTCTCCATTCTCCAAGCAGTGGCTGTGACACTGAAAGTTTAAACAAGCCACAGAGTAAATGCTCAGACACACCAATAGCATCTGCTGGCTCAGAGTACTTAGCACCTCTGAATGTAATTTGCGAAACGAGTGGGCACCAATTTTAACTTGTAGAATCGCGTGAAAAATGACGTCTACAGCAGGTGGTCCCTAAAACACAGCGGGCTGAACGATCTGAAGATAAACGGTAGATCCACATTTGGTGAGATGTGTGAGAGCCTTAAAAGCGCTCGGCTAACAGTTCTCTTTGGTTGTCTTACCTGGGTTAATTTCAGTGGTGCAGGTTCTAGTGGATTACAGTGAGCAATAAGAAATCAATCTCTACCTTTTTTGATGAGTGCAACAACTCATTTTTTAACTTGAATGAGTCTGTTTGGACGTTCTACTCCTTTTTAACTTGAATGAGTCTGTTTGGTCGTTCTACTCCTTTTTAACTTGAATGAGTCTGTTTGGACGTTCTACTCCTTTTTAACTTGAATGAGTCTGTTTGGACGTTCTACTCCTTTTTAACTTGACTGAGTCTGTTTGGACGTTCTACTCCTTTTTAACTTGAATTAGTCTGTTTGGACGTTCTACTCCTTTTTAACTTGAATGAGTCTGTTTGGACGTTCTACTCCTTTTTAACTTGAATGAGTCTGTTTGGACGTTCTACTCCTTTTTAACTTGACTGAGTCTGTTTGGACGTTCTACTCCTTTTTAACTTGAATGAGTCTGTTTGGTCGTTCTACTCCTTTTTAACTTGACTGAGTCTGTTTGGTCGTTCTACTCCTTTTTAACTTGACTGAGTCTGTTTGGACGTTTTACTCCTTTTTAACTTGAATGAGTCTGTTTGGACGTTCTACTCCTTTTTAACTTGACTGAGTCTGTTAGGACGTTCTACTCCTTTTTAACTTGACTGAGTCTGTTTGGTCGTTCTACTCCTTTTTAACTTGAATGAGTCTGTTTGGACGTTCTACTCCTTTTTAACTTGACTGAGTCTGTTTGGTCGTTCTACTCCTTTTTAACTTGAATTAGTCTGTTTGGTCGTTCTACTCCTTTTTAACTTGAATGAGTCTGTTTGGTCGTTCTACTCCTTTTTAACTTGAATTAGTCTGTTTGGACGTTCTACTCCTTTTTAACTTGAATGAGTCTGTTTGGTCGTTCTACTCCTTTTTTAACTTGACTGAGTCCGTTTGGACGTTTTTTCTTGGTAAACCATTCTCAAGGTTCTAGCATCTGTTGGTACTTTCAACAACAGGAATGTGGTTTCTATTGATTTTGATATTTCGCTGTGTATAGGCTATTGTTGAATGATGAGCCTGATATTCTTTACCTCTTGCCTGTCATCTTGGGGAACCATGGCTCTTCCATTCACTTTAGTAGGAATTTATATTCTGGCCAAAATAAATCAGGACTGCTATATGATTTACATCCTACCAACATACATAATCTGGGGGAAATAAATCTCTTACATTCATTTTTAGTGTGCATTTCTTAGCTTGTCCCAAAAAAAGAAAGCCTTATAGTTCTATGTGGTTAAACCAAGCAACATGTCTCTTGGTTGGCTGTCTATGTGGTTATACCCAACAACATGTCTATTGGTTGGCTGTCTATGTGGTTATACCCAGCAACATGTATCTTGGTTGGCTGTCTATGTGGTTATACCCAACAACATGTCTCTTGGTTGGCTGTCTATGTGGTTATACCCAGCAACATGTCTCTTGGTTGGCTGTCTATGTGGTTATACCCAACAACATGTCTCTTGGTTGGCTGTCTATGTGGTTATACCCAACAACATGTCTCTTGGTTGGCTGTCTATGTGGTTATACCCAGCAACATGTCTCTTGGTTGGCTGTCTATGTGGTTATACCCAACAACATGTCTCTTGGTTGGCTGTCTATGTGGTTATACCCAGCAACATGTCTCTTGGTTGGCTGTCTATGTGGTTATACCCAGCAACATGTCTCTTGGTTGGCTGTCTATGTGGTTATACCCAGCAACATGTCTCTTGGTTGGCTGTCTATGTGGTTATACCCAGCAACATGTCTCTTGGTTGGCTGTCTATGTGGTTATACCCAACAACATGTCTCTTGGTTGGCTGTCTATGTGGTTATACCCAGCAACATGTCTCTTGGTTGGCTGTCTATGATACAGGCCAGGGGCATGATGATCCATCCATCAGGACACGCCTTATTTTCCCACAGTGCAGCTGTCTGCCCTCAGAGGGTGAAGGGCGCCCTAGGGGCATGACTTCAGAGCTGCGGTGGTGGTGCAGGGAGGGTTCATATGGCATGAAACTCTGGATGTGGAGGGGTACCACATACTGCACAACACCATGCCCAGATGGAGTACTCACTACAGGAGTACTCACTCACTGGCCTCCTGGGCTTTTCAAGCATGACAGTCGAGGGTTTACTGAGAATGGTGAGACAAACAAAAAAATGTAGTCATCGGCAGTCCTGTGGGCGAAAACAGCTCGTTGATGAGAGGTCGAAGGAGAACGGCAAGAATCGCGCAAGCTAACAGGCCACAGACAGACAAATAATGGCGCAGTACAACAGTGGTGTGCAGAACGGCATCTTCAAACGCACAACTCGTCAGTCCTCGTCACGGATGGGCTATTACAGCAGACAACCACACCGGGTTCCACTCCTACCAGCTAAAAACAAGAAGCGGGCCACCAACACTGGATAATTGAGGAGTGGAAAAACATTGCCTGATCCGCCGAATCCCAGTTACTGTTGCGTCATGCTGACAGCAGAGTCAGGATTTTGCGTAAGCAGCGTGAGTCCATGGCCCCATCCTGCCTGGTGTCAACGGTACAGGCTGGTGGCGGTGGTGTATTGGTGTGGGGAATGTTTTCCTGGCACATGTTAGGTCCCTTGATACCAATTGAGCAACATTTCCATGACCTGAAGAATTCAGGCTGTTCTGGAGGCAAAGGGGGGTCTGACCGAGTACTAGATTGGTGTACCTAATAAACTGAGTACATCTACAGTGCATAATGTATGCTTGCAGACTAAACCTTCATTGACACTCTTAGTTGACTGTCTAAGGCAAGCTTCCTAAAGGCTATGTTCCAACTAGCACGCTGTACTAGCAAAGCACACTACTAAAGTTCCCAATAGACTCCTCTACAGTTGAAGTTGGATGTTTACATACACTTAGGTTGGAGTCATTAAAACTTGTTTTTCAATCACTCCACAAATGTCTTGTTAACAAAATACAGTTTTGGCAAGTCGGTTAGGACATCTACTTTGTGCATGACACAAATAATTCATCCAACAATTGTTACCAGACAGATTATTTCACTTATAATTCACTGTATCACAATTCCAGTGGGTCAGAAGTTAACATACACTAAGTTGACTGTGCCTTTAAATAGCTTGGAAAATTCCAGAAAATTGGCTTTAGAAGCTTCTGATAGGCTAATTGACATCATTTGAGTCAATTGGAGGTGTACCTGTGGATGTATTTCAAGGCCTACTATCAAACTCAATGCCTCTTTGCTTGACATCATGGGCAACTCAAAAGAAATCATCCAAGACCTCAGAAAAAAAATTGTAGACCTCCACAAGTCTGGTTCATCCTTGGGAGCAATTTCCAAACGCCTGAAGGTACCACATTCATCTGTACAAACAATAGCACGCAAGTATAAACACCATGGGACCACGCAGCCGTCATACCGCTCAGGAAGGAGATGCATTCTGTCTCCTAAAGATGAACGTACTTTGGTGTGAAAAGTGCAAATCAATCCCAGAACAACAGCAAAGGACCTTGTGAAGATGCTGGAGGAAACAGGTACAAAAGTATCTATATCCACAGTAAAACGAGTCCTATATCGACATAACCTGAAAGGCCGCTCAGCAAGGAAGAAGCCACTGCTCCAAAACCGCCATAAAAAGGTCAGACTACGGTTGGCAACTGCATATCGTACTTTTTGAAGAAATGTCCTCTGGTCTGATGAAACAAAAATAGAACTGTTTGCCCATAATGACCATCGTTATGTTTGGATGAAAAAGGGAGAGGCTTGCAAGCCGAAGAACACCATCCCAACCGTGAAGCACGGGGGTGGCAGCATCATGTTGTGGGGGTGCTTTGCTGCAGGAGGGACTGGTGCACTTCACAAAAATAGATGGCATCATTAGGCAGGAAAATTATGTGGATATATTGAAG